>NW_023493693.1:20000-112500 GCF_013265735.2 Oncorhynchus mykiss
CTCTCTCCCTCTTTCTCTCTCTCTGTCGCTCTCTCTCCCTCTTTCTCTCTGTCACTCTCTCTCTCTCTCGCTCTCTCTCTCTCCCCTACTCTCTCTCTCTCTCCTACTCCCTGTCTCTCTCTCTCTCTCTCTCTCTCTCTCTCTCTCTCTCTCTCTCTCTCTCTCTCTCTCTCTCTCTCTCTCTCTGTCTCTCTCCATTTCAGTGTAATTGACAGTAATTCCCACTCCTCACCTCATGTGTGTGTCCTCCTACCTACTGTCGTCAGGGTGATATCTCCATGGTAACCAGTAGTAGTGTGTAGTGTGGCAGTGTGAGAATAAGAGTTGGTAACCTAAAACACTCTGACAGACAAAACGGAGAACAGATGAATTTCAGTTTCTGTTTAGAGTAAAACACACACACTTTAGGGAACTTAAGAATGTGTGTGTGTGTGTGTGTGTGTGTGTGTGTGTGTGTGTGTGTGTGTGTGTGTGTGTGTGTGTGTGTGTGTGTGTGTGTGTGTGTTTGCATTAGGAAGCTAAAATTGAGTCAGAGAGGGCAGAGCCTGAAATATATTTCGACAGACAGGCTGAGCTCGACTGAGGGAGGGAGGGAGGGAGGGAGGGAGGGAGGGAGGGAGGGAGGGAGGGAGGGAGGGAGGGAGGGAGGGAGGGAGGGAGGGAGTATTGTGACAGTTATAGGGATCTTTCTCAATAAGATAATTCCTTTTAACCTCAACTCAACCTGCTGACTGAAGTGAATCACACACACACACACACACACACACACACACACACACACACACACACACACACACAGACGAGTAAGAAACACATACAAACACACGTGGTCTTCTGTAGTCTAGTTGTGGCGCATCGCATTATACTGGGTTCGATTCCCGGGACCACCCATTCGTAAAAGGTACACATGACTAAGTCAATATGGACAAAAGTGTGTACTAATGACATTATACTATTATTACACACACACACACACACACACACACACACACACACACACACACACACACACACACACACACACACTAGTATTTAACAGAATAGACAAAAGAAAGTATTCTACAATAGTGTGAAGTGGCCCCGCCCCTCATAGACACACAATGGAGTGAAGTGGCCCCGCCCCTCATAGACACACAATGGAGTGAAGTGGCCCCGCCCCTCATAGACAGACAATGGAGTGAAGTGGCCCCGCCCCTCATAGACACACAATGAAGTGAAGTGTCCCCGCCCCTCATAGACACACAATGGAGTGAAGTGGCCCCGCCCCTCATAGACACACAATGGAGTGAAGTGGCCCCGCCCCTCATAGACACACAATGGAGTGAAGTGGCCCCGCCCCTCATAGACACACAATGGAGTGAAGTGGCCCCGCCCCTCATAGACACACAATGGAGTGAAGTGGCCCCGCCCCTCATAGACAGACAATGGAGTGAAGTGGCCCCGCCCCTCATAGACACACAATGAAGTGAAGTGGCCCCGCCCCTCATAGACACACAATGGAGTGAAGTGGCCCCGCCCCTCATAGACACACAATGGAGTGAAGTGGCCCCGCCCCTCATAGACACACAATGGAGTGAAGTGGCCCCGCCCCTCATAGACACACAATGGAGTGAAGTGGCCCCGCCCCTCATAGACACACAATGGAGTGAGACCTGAGACACACAAGAGTGTGTACTAATGACATTCTACTATTATTACACACACGCAGACACACGCACACGCACACACACACGCACACGCACACACACAATGGAACATGTTCTACACCACAGTGCTAGCTGGCTGTAGCTTCTGCTTTCAGTACCAGATTCATTCTCTGATCCTTTGATTGGGTGGACAACACGTCAGCTCATGCTGCAAGAGCTCTGATAGGTTGGAGGATGTCCTCTGGAAGCTGTCATAATTACTGTGTAAGTCTATGGAAGGGGGGGGGGGGGGTGAGAACCATCAGCCTCCTAGGTTTTGTATTGAAGTCAATGTACCCAGAGGAGGACGGAAGCTAGGTGTCCTCCGGCTACACCATGGTGCTACCCTACAGAGTGCTGCTGAGGCTACTGTAGGCATTCAATGCAAAACAGTGTTTTGATTAATTATTCGGTGAATATATTTAGTATAAGTTTAATCTAAAAAAATATATCTTTTTATTAAATGTTTTACAATTTTACATTTTTATGAAATCCACTTAGGAGGTTGGTCCTCCCCTTTCTCCTCTGAGGAGCCTCCACTGTCACCACCACTCAAAGGACATCCAGCCAACTTGACACAACTGTAGGAGGTGTTGGGAGTCAACATGTGGGCCAGCATCCCTGTGGAACGCTTTCAACACCTTGTAGAGTCTCTGCCCTGTGGAACACTATTGACTCCTTGTAGAGTCCCTGCCCTGTGGAACACTATTGACTCCTTGTAGAGTCCCTGCCCTGTGGAACACTATTGACTCCGTGTAGAGTCCCTGCCCTGTGGAACACTATTGACTCCTTGTAGAGTCCCTGCCCTGTGGAACACTATTGACTCCTTGTAGAGTCCCTGCCCTGTGGAACACTATTGACTCCGTGTAGAGTCCCTGCCCTGTGGAACACTATTGACTCCTTGTAGAGTCTCTGCCCTGTGGAACACTATTGACTCCTTGTAGAGTCCCTGCCCTGTGGAACACTATTGACTCCTTGTAGAGTCCCTGCCCTGTGGAACACTATTGACTCCTTGTAGAGTCCCTGCCCTGTGGAACACTATTGACTCCTTGTAGAGTCCCTGCCCTGTGGAACACTTTCAACTCCGTGTAGAGTCCCTGCCCTGTGGAACGCTATTGACTCCTTGTAGAGTCCCTGCCCTGTGGAACGCTATTGACTCCTTGTAGAGTCCCTGCGCTGTGGAACACTATTGACTCCTTGTAGAGTCCCTGCCCTGTGGAACGCTATTGACTCCTTGTAGAGTCCCTGCCCTGTGGAACACTATTGACTCCTTGTAGAGTCTCTGCCCTGTGGAACACTATTGACTCCTTGTAGAGTCCCTGCCCTGTGGAACGCTATTGACTCCTTGTAGAGTCCCTGCGCTGTGGAACACTATTGACTCCTTGTAGAGTCCCTGCCCTGTGGAACACTATTGACTCCTTGTAGATTCTCTGCCCTGTGGAACACTATTGACTCCTTGTAGAGTCCATGTCCCGACGAATCGAGCTCCTCTGAGGGCAAAGGGAGGGGGATGCAACTCAGGATTAGGAAGGTGTTCTTAATGTTTTGAGGCCTCAGTTTGTATTGCATTATATGTGATAGTGTGTATAATGTAGTGTATATTATATTATATGTGATAGTGTGTACTAATGTCGTGTATATTATATTATATGTGATAGTGTGTATAATGTAGTGTATATTATATTATATGTGATTGTACTAATGTAGTGTATATTGTATTGTATGTGATAGTGTGTATAATGTACTGTATATTATATTATATGTGATTGTACTAATGTAGTGTATATTGTATTGTATGTGATAGTGTGTATAATGTAGTGTATATTATATTATATCTGATAGTGTGTATAATGTAGTGTATATTATATTATATGTGATAGTGTGTATAATGTAGTGTATATTATATTATATGTGATAGTGTGTATAATTTAGTGTAGATTATATGTGATAGTGTGTATAATGTAGTGTATATTATATTATATGTGATAGTGTGTATAATGTAGTGTATATTATATTATATGTGATAGTATGTATAATGTACTGTATATTATATGTGATAGTGTGTATAATGTAGTGTATATTATATTATATGTGATAGTGTGTATAATGTAGTGTATATTATATTATATGTGATAGTGTGTATAATGTAGTGTATATTATATTATATGTGATAGTGTGTATTATGTAGTGTATATTATATGTGATAGTGTGTATAATGTACTTTATATTATATTGTATGTGATAGTGTGTATAATGTAGTGTATATTATATTATATGTGATAGTGTGTATAATGTAGTGTATATTATATTATATGTGATAGTGTGTATAATGTAGTGTATATTATATTATATGTGATAGTGTGTATAATGTAGTGTATATTATATTATATGTGATAGTGTGTATAATGTAGTGTATATTATATTATATGTGATAGTGTGTATAATGTAGTGTATATTATATTATATGTGATAGTGTGTATAATGTAGTGTATATTATATTATATGTGATAGTGTGTATAATGTACTGTATATTATATTATATGTGATAGTGTGTATAATGTAGTGTATATTATATTATATGTGATAGTGTGTACTAATGTCGTGTATATTATATTATATGTGATAGTGTGTATAATTTAGTGTATATTATATGTGATAGTGTGTATAATGTAGTGTATATTATATTATATGTGATAGTGTGTATAATGTAGTGTATATTATATTATATGTGATAGTGTGTGTAATGTGCTGTATATTATATGTGATAGTGTGTATAATGTAGTGTATATTATATGTGATAGTGTGTATAATGTAGTGCATATTATATGTGATAGTGTGTATAATGTAGTGTATATTATATGTGATAGTGTGTATAATGTAGTGTATATTATATGTGATAGTGTGTATAATGTATTGTATATTATATTATATGTGATAGTGTGTATAATGTAGTGTATATTATATTATATGTGATAGTGTGTATAATGTAGTGTATATTATATTATATGTGATAGTGTGTATAATGTACTGTATATTATATTATATGTGATAGTGTGTATAATGTAGTGTATATTATATTATATGTGATTGTACTAATGTACTGTATATTATATTGTATGTGATAGTGTGTATAATGTAGTGTATATTATATTATATGTGATAGTGTGTATAATGTAGTGTATATTATATTATATGTGATTGTACTAATGTACTGTATATTATATTATATGTGATAGTGTGTATAATGTAGTGTATATTATATTATATGTGATTGTACTAATGTACTGTATATTATATTATATGTGATAGTGTGTATAATGTAGTGTATATTATATTATATGTGATAGTGTGTACTAATGTCGTGTATATTATATTATATGTGATAGTGTGTATAATTTAGTGTATATTATATGTGATAGTGTGTATAATGTAGTGTATATTATATTATATGTGATAGTGTGTATAATGTAGTGTATATTATATTATATGTGATAGTGTGTATAATGTAGTGCATATTATATGTGATAGTGTGTATAATGTAGTGTATATTATATGTGATAGTGTGTATAATGTAGTGCATATTATATGTGATAGTGTGTATAATGTAGTGCATATTATATGTGATAGTGTGTATAATGTAGTGTATATTATATGTGATAGTGTGTATAATGTAGTGCATATTATATGTGATAGTGTGTATAATGTAGTGTATATTATATGTGATAGTGTGTATAATGTAGTGCATATTATATGTGATAGTGTGTATAATGTAGTGTATATTATATGTGATAGTGTGTATAATGTAGTGCATATTATATGTGATAGTGTGTATAATGTATTGTATATTATATTATATGTGATAGTGTGTATAATGTAGTGTATATTATATTATATGTGATAGTGTGTATAATGTAGTGTATATTATATTATATGTGATAGTGTGTATAATGTACTTTATATTATATTATATGTGATAGTGTGTATAATGTACTTTATATTATATTATATGTGATAGTGTGTAAAATGTATTGTATATTATATTATATGTGATAGTGTGTATAATGTAGTGTATATTATATTATATGTGATAGTGTGTATAATGTAGTGTATATTATATGTGATAGTGTGTATAATGTAGTGTATATTATATGTGATAGTGTGTATAATGTAGTGCATATTATATGTGATAGTGTGTATAATGTAGTGCATATTATATGTGATAGTGTGTATAATGTAGTGTATATTATATTATATGTGATAGTGTGTATAATGTAGTGTATATTATATGTGATAGTGTGTATAATGTAGTGTATATTATATGTGATAGTGTGTATAATGTAGTGTATATTATATGTGATAGTGTGTATAATGTAGTGTATATTATATGTGATAGTGTGTATAATGTAGTGTATATTATATGTGATAGTGTGTATAATGTAGTGTATATTATATGTGATAGTGTGTATAATGTAGTGTATATTATATGTGATAGTGTGTATAATGTAGTGTATATTATATGTGATAGTGTGTATAATGTAGTGTATATTATATGTGATAGTGTGTATAATGTAGTGTATATTATATGTGATAGTGTGTATAATGTAGTGTATATTATATGTGATAGTGTGTATAATGTAGTGTATATTATATGTGATAGTGTGTATAATGTAGTGTATATTATATTATATGTGATAGTGTGTATAATGTAGTGTATATTATATGTGATAGTGTGTATAATGTAGTGTATATTATATGTGATAGTTTGTATAATGTAGTGTATATTATATGTGATAGTGTGTATAATGTAGTGTATATTATATGTGATAGTGTGTATAATGTAGTGTATATTATATGTGATAGTGTGTATAATGTAGTGTATATTATATGTGATAGTGTGTATAATGTAGTGTATATTATATGTGATAGTGTGTATAATGTAGTGTATATTATATGTGATAGTGTGTATAATGTAGTGTATATTATATGTGATAGTGTGTATAATGTAGTGTATATTATATGTGATAGTGTGTATAATGTAGTGTATATTATATGTGATAGTGTGTATAATGTAGTGTATATTATATGTGATAGTGTGTATAATGTAGTGTATATTATATTATATGTGATAGTGTGTATAATGTAGTGTATATTATATGTGATAGTGTGTATAATGTAGTGTATATTATATGTGATAGTGTGTATAATGTAGTGTATATTATATTATATGTGATAGTGTGTACTAATGTCGTGTATATTATATTATATGTGATAGTGTGTATAATGTAGTGTATATTATATTATATGTGATTGTACTAATGTAGTGTATATTGTATTGTATGTGATAGTGTGTATAATGTACTGTATATTATATTATATGTGATTGTACTAATGTAGTGTATATTGTATTGTATGTGATAGTGTGTATAATGTAGTGTATATTATATTATATCTGATAGTGTGTATAATGTAGTGTATATTATATTATATGTGATAGTGTGTATAATGTAGTGTATATTATATTATATGTGATAGTGTGTATAATTTAGTGTATATTATATGTGATAGTGTGTATAATGTAGTGTATATTATATTATATGTGATAGTGTGTATAATGTAGTGTATATTATATTATATGTGATAGTATGTATAATGTACTGTATATTATATGTGATAGTGTGTATAATGTAGTGTATATTATATTATATGTGATAGTGTGTATAATGTAGTGTATATTATATTATCTGTGATAGTGTGTATAATGTAGTGTATATTATATTATATGTGATAGTGTGTATTATGTAGTGTATATTATATGTGATAGTGTGTATAATGTACTTTATATTATATTGTATGTGATAGTGTGTATAATGTAGTGTATATTATATTATATGTGATAGTGTGTATAATGTAGTGTATATTATATTATATGTGATAGTGTGTATAATGTAGTGTATATTATATTATATGTGATAGTGTGTATAATGTAGTGTATATTATATTATATGTGATAGTGTGTATAATGTAGTGTATATTATATTATATGTGATAGTGTGTATAATGTACTGTATATTATATTATATGTGATAGTGTGTATAATGTAGTGTATATTATATTATATGTGATAGTGTGTACTAATGTCGTGTATATTATATTATATGTGATAGTGTGTATAATTTAGTGTATATTATATGTGATAGTGTGTATAATGTAGTGTATATTATATTATATGTGATAGTGTGTATAATGTAGTGTATATTATATTATATGTGATAGTGTGTGTAATGTGCTGTATATTATATGTGATAGTGTGTATAATGTAGTGTATATTATATGTGATAGTGTGTATAATGTAGTGCATATTATATGTGATAGTGTGTATAATGTAGTGTATATTATATTATATGTGATAGTGTGTATAATGTAGTGTATATTATATTATATGTGATAGTGTGTATAATGTAGTGCATATTATATGTGATAGTGTGTATAATGTAGTGTATATTATATGTGATAGTGTGTATAATGTAGTGCATATTATATGTGATAGTGTGTATAATGTAGTGCATATTATATGTGATAGTGTGTATAATGTAGTGTATATTATATGTGATAGTGTGTATAATGTAGTGTATATTATATGTGATAGTGTGTATAATGTAGTGTATATTATATGTGATAGTGTGTATAATGTAGTGCATATTATATGTGATAGTGTGTATAATGTAGTGTATATTATATGTGATAGTGTGTATATTGTAGTGTATATTATATTATATGTGATAGTGTGTATAATGTAGTGTATATTATATTATATGTGATAGTGTGTATAATGTACTTTATATTATATTATATGTGATAGTGTGTATAATGTACTTTATATTATATTATATGTGATAGTGTGTAAAATGTATTGTATATTATATTATATGTGATAGTGTGTATAATGTAGTGTATATTATATTATATGTGATAGTGTGTATAATGTAGTGTATATTATATGTGATAGTGTGTATAATGTAGTGTATATTATATGTGATAGTGTGTATAATGTAGTGCATATTATATGTGATAGTGTGTATAATGTAGTGCATATTATATGTGATAGTGTGTATAATGTAGTGTATATTATATTATATGTGATAGTGTGTATAATGTAGTGTATATTATATGTGATAGTGTGTATAATGTAGTGTATATTATATGTGATAGTGTGTATAATGTAGTGTATATTATATGTGATAGTGTGTATAATGTAGTGTATATTATATGTGATAGTGTGTATAATGTAGTGTATATTATATGTGATAGTGTGTATAATGTAGTGTATATTATATGTGATAGTGTGTATAATGTAGTGTATATTATATGTGATAGTGTGTATAATGTAGTGTATATTATATGTGATAGTGTGTATAATGTAGTGTATATTATATGTGATAGTGTGTATAATGTAGTGTATATTATATGTGATAGTGTGTATAATGTAGTGTATATTATATGTGATAGTGTGTATAATGTAGTGTATATTATATGTGATAGTGTGTATAATGTAGTGTATATTATATGTGATAGTGTGTATAATGTAGTGTATATTATATTATATGTGATAGTGTGTATAATGTAGTGTATATTATATGTGATAGTGTGTATAATGTAGTGTATATTATATGTGATAGTGTGTATAATGTAGTGTATATTATATGTGATAGTGTGTATAATGTAGTGTATATTATATGTGATAGTGTGTATAATGTAGTGTATATTATATTATATGTGATAGTGTGTATAATGTAGTGTATATTATATGTGATAGTGTGTATAATGTAGTGTATATTATATGTGATAGTGTGTATAATGTAGTGTATATTATATGTGATAGTGTGTATAATGTAGTGTATATTATATGTGATAGTGTGTATAATGTAGTGTATATTATATGTGATAGTGTGTATAATGTAGTGTATATTATATGTGATAGTGTGTATAATGTAGTGTATATTATATTATATGTGATAGTGTGTATAATGTAGTGTATATTATATGTGATAGTGTGTATAATGTAGTGTATATTATATGTGATAGTGTGTATAATGTAGTGTATATTATATTATATGTGATAGTGTGTACTAATGTCGTGTATATTATATTATATGTGATAGTGTGTATAATGTAGTGTATATTATATTATATGTGATTGTACTAATGTAGTGTATATTGTATTGTATGTGATAGTGTGTATAATGTACTGTATATTATATTATATGTGATTGTACTAATGTAGTGTATATTGTATTGTATGTGATAGTGTGTATAATGTAGTGTATATTATATTATATCTGATAGTGTGTATAATGTAGTGTATATTATATTATATGTGATAGTGTGTATAATGTAGTGTATATTATATTATATGTGATAGTGTGTATAATTTAGTGTATATTATATGTGATAGTGTGTATAATGTAGTGTATATTATATTATATGTGATAGTGTGTATAATGTAGTGTATATTATATTATATGTGATAGTATGTATAATGTACTGTATATTATATGTGATAGTGTGTATAATGTAGTGTATATTATATTATATGTGATAGTGTGTATAATGTAGTGTATATTATATTATATGTGATAGTGTGTATAATGTAGTGTATATTATATTATATGTGATAGTGTGTATTATGTAGTGTATATTATATGTGATAGTGTGTATAATGTACTTTATATTATATTGTATGTGATAGTGTGTATAATGTAGTGTATATTATATTATATGTGATAGTGTGTATAATGTAGTGTATATTATATTATATGTGATAGTGTGTATAATGTAGTGTATATTATATTATATGTGATAGTGTGTATAATGTAGTGTATATTATATTATATGTGATAGTGTGTATAATGTAGTGTATATTATATTATATGTGATAGTGTGTATAATGTACTGTATATTATATTATATGTGATAGTGTGTATAATGTAGTGTATATTATATTATATGTGATAGTGTGTACTAATGTCGTGTATATTATATTATATGTGATAGTGTGTATAATTTAGTGTATATTATATGTGATAGTGTGTATAATGTAGTGTATATTATATTATATGTGATAGTGTGTATAATGTAGTGTATATTATATTATATGTGATAGTGTGTGTAATGTGCTGTATATTATATGTGATAGTGTGTATAATGTAGTGTATATTATATGTGATAGTGTGTATAATGTAGTGCATATTATATGTGATAGTGTGTATAATGTAGTGTATATTATATTATATGTGATAGTGTGTATAATGTAGTGTATATTATATTATATGTGATAGTGTGTATAATGTAGTGCATATTATATGTGATAGTGTGTATAATGTAGTGTATATTATATGTGATAGTGTGTATAATGTAGTGCATATTATATGTGATAGTGTGTATAATGTAGTGCATATTATATGTGATAGTGTGTATAATGTAGTGTATATTATATGTGATAGTGTGTATAATGTAGTGTATATTATATGTGATAGTGTGTATAATGTAGTGTATATTATATGTGATAGTGTGTATAATGTAGTGCATATTATATGTGATAGTGTGTATAATGTAGTGTATATTATATGTGATAGTGTGTATAATGTAGTGCATATTATATGTGATAGTGTGTATAATGTATTGTATATTATATTATATGTGATAGTGTGTATA
This sequence comes from Oncorhynchus mykiss, assembly GCF_013265735.2. NCBI lineage: Eukaryota > Metazoa > Chordata > Actinopteri > Salmoniformes > Salmonidae > Oncorhynchus > Oncorhynchus mykiss. The sequence goes on from NW_023493693.1 coordinate 31,397, forward strand.
ATGTAGTGTATATTATATTATATGTGATAGTGTGTATAATGTAGTGTATATTATATTATATGTGATAGTGTGTATAATGTACTTTATATTATATTATATGTGATAGTGTGTATAATGTACTTTATATTATATTATATGTGATAGTGTGTAAAATGTATTGTATATTATATTATATGTGATAGTGTGTATAATGTAGTGTATATTATATTATATGTGATAGTGTGTATAATGTAGTGTATATTATATGTGATAGTGTGTATAATGTAGTGTATATTATATGTGATAGTGTGTATAATGTAGTGCATATTATATGTGATAGTGTGTATAATGTAGTGCATATTATATGTGATAGTGTGTATAATGTAGTGTATATTATATTATATGTGATAGTGTGTATAATGTAGTGTATATTATATGTGATAGTGTGTATAATGTAGTGTATATTATATGTGATAGTGTGTATAATGTAGTGTATATTATATGTGATAGTGTGTATAATGTAGTGTATATTATATGTGATAGTGTGTATAATGTAGTGTATATTATATGTGATAGTGTGTATAATGTAGTGTATATTATATGTGATAGTGTGTATAATGTAGTGTATATTATATGTGATAGTGTGTATAATGTAGTGTATATTATATGTGATAGTGTGTATAATGTAGTGTATATTATATGTGATAGTGTTAAATGTAGTGTATATTATATGTGATAGTGTGTATAATGTAGTGTATATTATATGTGATAGTGTGTATAATGTAGTGTATATTATATGTGATAGTGTGTATAATGTAGTGTATATTATATTATATGTGATAGTGTGTATAATGTAGTGTATATTATATGTGATAGTGTGTATAATGTAGTGTATATTATATGTGATAGTGTGTATAATGTAGTGTATATTATATGTGATAGTGTGTATAATGTAGTGTATATTATATGTGATAGTGTGTATAATGTAGTGTATATTATATTATATGTGATAGTGTGTATAATGTAGTGTATATTATATGTGATAGTGTGTATAATGTAGTGTATATTATATGTGATAGTGTGTATAATGTAGTGTATATTATATGTGATAGTGTGTATAATGTAGTGTATATTATATGTGATAGTGTGTATAATGTAGTGTATATTATATGTGATAGTGTGTATAATGTAGTGTATATTATATGTGATAGTGTGTATAATGTAGTGTATATTATATTATATGTGATAGTGTGTATAATGTAGTGTATATTATATGTGATAGTGTGTATAATGTAGTGTATATTATATTATATGTGATAGTGTGTACTAATGTCGTGTATATTATATTTTATGTGATAGTGTGTATAATGTAGTGTATATTATATTATATGTGATTGTACTAATGTAGTGTATATTGTATTGTATGTGATAGTGTGTATAATGTAGTGTATATTATATTATATGTGATTGTACTAATGTAGTGTATATTGTATTGTATGTGATAGTGTGTATAATGTAGTGTATATTATATTATATCTGATAGTGTGTATAATGTAGTGTATATTATATTATATGTGATAGTGTGTATAATGTAGTGTATATTATATTATATGTGATAGTGTGTATAATTTAGTGTATATTATATGTGATAGTGTGTATAATGTAGTGTATATTATATTATATGTGATAGTGTGTATAATGTAGTGTATATTATATTATATGTGATAGTATGTATAATGTACTGTATATTATATGTGATAGTGTGTATAATGTAGTGTATATTATATTATATGTGATAGTGTGTATAATGTAGTGTATATTATATTATATGTGATAGTGTGTATAATGTAGTGTATATTATATTATATGTGATAGTGTGTATTATGTAGTGTATATTATATGTGATAGTGTGTATAATGTACTTTATATTATATAGTATGTGATAGTGTGTATAATGTAGTGTATATTATATTATATGTGATAGTGTGTATAATGTAGTGTATATTATATTATATGTGATAGTGTGTATAATGTAGTGTATATTATATTATATGTGATAGTGTGTATAATGTAGTGTATATTATATTATATGTGATAGTGTGTATAATGTAGTGTATATTATATTATATGTGATAGTGTGTATAATGTACTGTATATTATATTATATGTGATAGTGTGTATAATGTAGTGTATATTATATTATATGTGATAGTGTGTACTAATGTCGTGTATATTATATTATATGTGATAGTGTGTATAATTTAGTGTATATTATATGTGATAGTGTGTATAATGTAGTGTATATTATATTATATGTGATAGTGTGTATAATGTAGTGTATATTATATTATATGTGATAGTGTGTGTAATGTGCTGTATATTATATGTGATAGTGTGTATAATGTAGTGTATATTATATGTGATAGTGTGTATAATGTAGTGCATATTATATGTGATAGTGTGTATAATGTAGTGTATATTATATTATATGTGATAGTGTGTATAATGTAGTGTATATTATATTATATGTGATAGTGTGTATAATGTAGTGCATATTATATGTGATAGTGTGTATAATGTAGTGTATATTATATGTGATAGTGTGTATAATGTAGTGCATATTATATGTGATAGTGTGTATAATGTAGTGCATATTATATGTGATAGTGTGTATAATGTAGTGTATATTATATGTGATAGTGTGTATAATGTAGTGTATATTATATGTGATAGTGTGTATAATGTAGTGTATATTATATGTGATAGTGTGTATAATGTAGTGCATATTATATGTGATAGTGTGTATAATGTAGTGTATATTATATGTGATAGTGTGTATATTGTAGTGCATATTATATGTGATAGTGTGTATAATGTATTGTATATTATATTATATGTGATAGTGTGTATAATGTAGTGTATATTATATTATATGTGATAGTGTGTATAATGTAGTGTATATTATATTATATGTGATAGTGTGTATAATGTACTTTATATTATATTATATGTGATAGTGTGTAAAATGTATTGTATATTATATTATATGTGATAGTGTGTATAATGTAGTGTATATTATATTATATGTGATAGTGTGTATAATGTAGTGTATATTATATGTGATAGTGTGTATAATGTAGTGTATATTATATGTGATAGTGTGTATAATGTAGTGCATATTATATGTGATAGTGTGTATAATGTAGTGCATATTATATGTGATAGTGTGTATAATGTAGTGTATATTATATTATATGTGATAGTGTGTATAATGTAGTGTATATTATATGTGATAGTGTGTATAATGTAGTGTATATTATATGTGATAGTGTGTATAATGTAGTGTATATTATATGTGATAGTGTGTATAATGTAGTGTATATTATATGTGATAGTGTGTATAATGTAGTGTATATTATATGTGATAGTGTGTATAATGTAGTGTATATTATATGTGATAGTGTGTATAATGTAGTGTATATTATATGTGATAGTGTGTATAATGTAGTGTATATTATATGTGATAGTGTGTATAATGTAGTGTATATTATATGTGATAGTGTGTATAATGTAGTGTATATTATATGTGATAGTGTGTATAATGTAGTGTATATTATATGTGATAGTGTGTATAATGTAGTGTATATTATATGTGATAGTGTGTATAATGTAGTGTATATTATATTATATGTGATAGTGTGTATAATGTAGTGTATATTATATGTGATAGTGTGTATAATGTAGTGTATATTATATGTGATAGTGTGTATAATGTAGTGTATATTATATGTGATAGTGTGTATAATGTAGTGTATATTATATGTGATAGTGTGTATAATGTAGTGTATATTATATTATATGTGATAGTGTGTATAATGTAGTGTATATTATATGTGATAGTGTGTATAATGTAGTGTATATTATATGTGATAGTGTGTATAATGTAGTGTATATTATATGTGATAGTGTGTATAATGTAGTGTATATTATATGTGATAGTGTGTATAATGTAGTGTATATTATATGTGATAGTGTGTATAATGTAGTGTATATTATATGTGATAGTGTGTATAATGTAGTGTATATTATATTATATGTGATAGTGTGTATAATGTAGTGTATATTATATGTGATAGTGTGTATAATGTAGTGTATATTATATTATATGTGATAGTGTGTACTAATGTCGTGTATATTATATTTTATGTGATAGTGTGTATAATGTAGTGTATATTATATTATATGTGATTGTACTAATGTAGTGTATATTGTATTGTATGTGATAGTGTGTATAATGTACTGTATATTATATTATATGTGATTGTACTAATGTAGTGTATATTGTATTGTATGTGATAGTGTGTATAATGTAGTGTATATTATATTATATCTGATAGTGTGTATAATGTAGTGTATATTATATTATATGTGATAGTGTGTATAATGTAGTGTATATTATATTATATGTGATAGTGTGTATAATTTAGTGTATATTATATGTGATAGTGTGTATAATGTAGTGTATATTATATTATATGTGATAGTGTGTATAATGTAGTGTATATTATATTATATGTGATAGTATGTATAATGTACTGTATATTATATGTGATAGTGTGTATAATGTAGTGTATATTATATTATATGTGATAGTGTGTATAATGTAGTGTATATTATATTATATGTGATAGTGTGTATAATGTAGTGTATATTATATTATATGTGATAGTGTGTATTATGTAGTGTATATTATATGTGATAGTGTGTATAATGTACTTTATATTATATAGTATGTGATAGTGTGTATAATGTAGTGTATATTATATTATATGTGATAGTGTGTATAATGTAGTGTATATTATATTATATGTGATAGTGTGTATAATGTAGTGTATATTATATTATATGTGATAGTGTGTATAATGTAGTGTATATTATATTATATGTGATAGTGTGTATAATGTAGTGTATATTATATTATATGTGATAGTGTGTATAATGTACTGTATATTATATTATATGTGATAGTGTGTATAATGTAGTGTATATTATATTATATGTGATAGTGTGTACTAATGTCGTGTATATTATATTATATGTGATAGTGTGTATAATTTAGTGTATATTATATGTGATAGTGTGTATAATGTAGTGTATATTATATTATATGTGATAGTGTGTATAATGTAGTGTATATTATATTATATGTGATAGTGTGTGTAATGTGCTGTATATTATATGTGATAGTGTGTATAATGTAGTGTATATTATATGTGATAGTGTGTATAATGTAGTGCATATTATATGTGATAGTGTGTATAATGTAGTGTATATTATATTATATGTGATAGTGTGTATAATGTAGTGTATATTATATTATATGTGATAGTGTGTATAATGTAGTGCATATTATATGTGATAGTGTGTATAATGTAGTGTATATTATATGTGATAGTGTGTATAATGTAGTGCATATTATATGTGATAGTGTGTATAATGTAGTGCATATTATATGTGATAGTGTGTATAATGTAGTGTATATTATATGTGATAGTGTGTATAATGTAGTGTATATTATATGTGATAGTGTGTATAATGTAGTGTATATTATATGTGATAGTGTGTATAATGTAGTGCATATTATATGTGATAGTGTGTATAATGTAGTGTATATTATATGTGATAGTGTGTATATTGTAGTGCATATTATATGTGATAGTGTGTATAATGTATTGTATATTATATTATATGTGATAGTGTGTATAATGTAGTGTATATTATATTATATGTGATAGTGTGTATAATGTAGTGTATATTATATTATATGTGATAGTGTGTATAATGTACTTTATATTATATTATATGTGATAGTGTGTAAAATGTATTGTATATTATATTATATGTGATAGTGTGTATAATGTAGTGTATATTATATTATATGTGATAGTGTGTATAATGTAGTGTATATTATATGTGATAGTGTGTATAATGTAGTGTATATTATATGTGATAGTGTGTATAATGTAGTGCATATTATATGTGATAGTGTGTATAATGTAGTGCATATTATATGTGATAGTGTGTATAATGTAGTGTATATTATATTATATGTGATAGTGTGTATAATGTAGTGTATATTATATGTGATAGTGTGTATAATGTAGTGTATATTATATGTGATAGTGTGTATAATGTAGTGTATATTATATGTGATAGTGTGTATAATGTAGTGTATATTATATGTGATAGTGTGTATAATGTAGTGTATATTATATGTGATAGTGTGTATAATGTAGTGTATATTATATGTGATAGTGTGTATAATGTAGTGTATATTATATGTGATAGTGTGTATAATGTAGTGTATATTATATGTGATAGTGTGTATAATGTAGTGTATATTATATGTAATAGTGTGTATAATGTAGTGTATATTATATGTGATAGTGTGTATAATGTAGTGTATATTATATGTGATAGTGTGTATAATGTAGTGTATATTATATGTGATAGTGTGTATAATGTAGTGTATATTATATGTGATAGTGTGTATAATGTAGTGTATATTATATTATATGTGATAGTGTGTATAATGTAGTGCATATTATATGTGATAGTGTGTATAATGTAGTGTATATTATATTATATGTGATAGTGTGTATAATGTACTGTATATTATATTATATGTGATAGTGTGTATAATGTAGTGCATATTATATGTGATAGTGTGTATAATGTAGTGTATATTATATTATATGTGATAGTGTGTATAATGTAGTGTATATTATATTATATGTGATTATGTGTATAATGTATTGTATATTATATTATATGTGATAGTGTGTATAATGTAGTGTATATTATATGTGATAGTGTGTATAATGTAGTGTATATTATATGTGATAGTGTGTATAATGTAGTGTATATTATATGTGATAGTGTGTGTAATGTGCTGTATATTATATGTGATAGTGTGTATAATGTACTGTATGTTATATGTGATAGTGTGTATAATGTAGTGTATATTATATTATATGTGATAGTGTGTATAATGTAGTGTATATTATATTATATGTGATAGTGTGTATAATGTACTGTATATTATATGTGATAGTGTGTATAATATACTTTATATTATATTATATGTGATAGTGTGTATAATGTAGTGTATATTATATGTGATAGTGTGTATAATGTAGTGTATATTATATGTGATAGTGTGTATAATGTAGTGTATATTATATTATATGTGATAGTGTGTATAATGTAGTGTATATTATATGTGATAGTGTGTATAATGTAGTGTATATTATATGTGATAGTGTGTATAATGTAGTGCATATTATATGTGATAGTGTGTATAATGTAGTGTATATTATATTATATGTGATAGTGTGTATAATGTAGTGTATATTATATGTGATAGTGTGTATAATGTAGTGTATATTATATGTGATAGTGTGTATAATGTAGTGTATATTATATGTGATAGTGTGTATAATGTAGTGTATATTATATTATATGTGATAGTGTGTATAATGTAGTGCATATTATATGTGATAGTGTGTATAATGTAGTGTATATTATATGTGATTGTGTGTATAATGTAGTGTATATTATATGTGATAGTGTGTATAATGTAGTGTATATTATATTATATGTGATAGTGTGTATAATGTAGTGTATATTATATTATATGTGATATTGTGTATAATGTGCTGTATATTTAATGGCCAATATACCACGGCTAAGGGCTGTTCTTAATGTACTGTTATTGATCAGAGCCAGGAGCAAGTGTGTGTGTGTGTGTGTGCGTGCGTGCGTGTGTGTGTGTGTGCGTGCTTGCGCGTGTGCGTGTGCGTGTGTGCGTGCGTGCGTGTGTGTGTGCGTCAAAGTGTTTGGTCTCTAATGACCACTTTCTTTAGGAGGTCGTCCCTCCCCCCTCCTTCCCTCCCGGTGGATTGGGGGCTCTGGTTATCAGAATGTTAATCTGTCCAAAGCCAACCCACTCTCAGGCCCAGTGTGGTGTGGTGTGGATACAGTGTGGTGTGGATACAGTGTGGTGTGGTGTGGATACAGTGTGGTGTAGATACAGTGTGGTGTGGATACAGTGTGGTGTGGATACAGTAGGGTGTGGATACAGTGTGGTGTGGTGTGGATACAGTGGGGTGTGGATACAGTGGGGTGTGGATACAGTGTGGTGTGGTGTGGATACAGTGTGGTGTGGATACAGTGGGGTGTGGATACAGTGTGGTGTGGTGTGGATACAGTGTGGTGTAGATACAGTGTGGTGTGGATACAGTGTGGTGTGGATACAGTAGGGTGTGGATACAGTGTGGTGTGGTGTGGATACAGTGGGGTGTGGATACAGTGGGGTGTGGATACAGTAGGGTGTGGATACAGTGTGGTGTGGTGTGGATACAGTGGGGTGTGGATACAGTGTGGTGTGGTATGGATACAGTGTGGTGTAGATACAGTGTGGTGTGGATACAGTGTGGTGTGGATACAGTGGGGTGTGGATACAGTGTGGTGTGGAAACAGTATGGTGTGGATACAGTGTGGTGTGGCTACAGTGCTGTGTGGATACAGTGTGGTGTGGATACAGTGTGGTGTGGATACAGTGTGGTGTGGTGTGGATACAGTGGGGTGTGGATACAGTGTGGTGTGGTGTGGATACAGTGTGGTGTGGTGTGGATACAGTGGGGTGTGGATACAGTAGGGTGTGGATACAGTGAGGTGTGGTGTGGATACAGTGGGGTATGGATACAGTGTGGTGTGGTATGGATACAGTGTGGTGTAGATACAGTGTGGTGTGGATACAATGTGGTGTGGATACAGTGTCGTGTGGCTACAGTGGGTGTGTGTGTGTGTGTGTGTGTGTGTGTGTGTGTGTGTGTGTGTGTGTGTGTGTGTGTGTGTGTGTGTGTGTGTGTGTCTGTGTATGTGTGTGTGTGTGTGTGTGTGTGTGTGTGTGTGTGTGTGTGTGTGTGTGTGCGCGCACATGTGTGTGTGTGTGTGTGTGTGTGTGTGTGTGTGTGTGTGTGTGATACATCCTAATAGAGTCAAATTTGGTAGTGACGAGTGAGAGAGAAATCCAACCCAAACCTGCTCAGTACCGCTGGTTCCCTCACACACACACACACACACACACACACACACACACACACACACACACACACACACACACACACACACACACAGCTATGTGTCTCCGTCTCCCACAGTAAACCTTGTGACTTGTTCAAGGTCTCGTGACCTCAGCCAGCCAGTCTAACCCAAAAAGCCCTGACACTATCAACCAGCCCTGTTACCTTCAACCAGCCCTGTTACCATCAACCAGCCCTTTTACCTTCAACCAGCCCTGTTACCTTCAACCAGCCCTGTTACCATCAACCAGCCCTGTTACCTTCAACCAGCCCTGTTACCTTCAACCAGCCCTGTTACCTTCAACCAGCCCTGTTACCATCAACCAGCCCTACTACCTTCAACCAGCCCTACTACGTTCAACCAGCCCTGTTACCTTCAACCAGCCCTGTTACCTTCAACCAGCCCTGTTACCTTCAACCAGCCCTGTTACCATCAACCAGCCCTGTTACCATCAACCAGCCCTACTGCCATCAACCAGCCCTGTTACCTTCAACCAGCCCTGTTACCATCAACCAGCCCTGCTACCATCAACCAGCCCTATTTCCATCAACCTGCTCTGTTACCATCAACCAGCCCTGTTACCATCAACCAGCCCTGTTACCTTCAACCAGCCCTGTTACCTTCAACCAGCCCTACTACCATCAACCAGCCCTGCTACCATCAACCAGCCCTACTTCCATCAACCAGCTCTGTTACCATCAACCAGCCCTGTTACCATCAACCAGCCCTGTTACCTTCAACCAGCCCTGTTACCTTCAACCAGCTCTGTTACCATCAACCAGCTCTGCTACCATCAACCAGCTCTGTTACCTTCAACCAGCCCTGTTACCTTCAACTAGCCCTGTTACCTTCAACCAGCCCTGTTACCATCAACCAGCCCTACTTCCATCAACCAGCCCTACTTCCATCAACCAGCCCTACTTCCATCAACCAGCCCTGTTACCATCAACCAGCCCTGTTACCTTGAACCAGCCCTGTTACCTTCAACCAGCTCTACTACCATCAACCAGCCCTACTACCATCAACCAGCCCTACTTCCATCAACCAGCCCTACTTCCACACACCAGCCCTACAACCATCAACCAGCCCTACTTCCATCAAACAGCCCTGTTAACGTCAACCAGCCCTACTACCATCAACCAGCTCTACTACCACCAACCAGCCCTACTTCCATCAACCAGCCCTGTTACCATCAACCAGCCCTACTACCATCAACCAGCCCTAGTACCATCAACCAGCCCTACTACCATCAACCAGCCCAACCAGCCCAACAAGCCCAACCAGCCCTACTTCCATCAACCAGCCCTGTTACCATCAACCAGCCCTACTACCATCAACCAGCCCTACTACCATCAATCAGCCCTAGTACCATCAACCAGCCCAACCAGCCCTACTTCCATCAACCAGCCCTACTACCATCAACCAGCCCTACTACCACCAACCAACCCTACTACCATCAACCAGCCCTACTACCATCAACCAGCCCTACTACCATCAACCAGCCCTACTACCATCAACCAGCCCTACTACCATCAACCAGCCCAACCAACCCTACTACCATCAACCAGCCCTACTACCATCAACCAGCCCTACTACCATCAACCAGCCCTACTACCATCAACCAGCCCTACTACCATCAACCAGCCCTACTACCATCAACCAGAAATACTATCATCAACCAGCCCAACCAGCCCTACTTCCATCAACCAGCCCTACTACCACCAACCAACCCTACTACCATCAACCAGCCCTACTACCATCAACCAGCCCTACTACCATCAACCAGCCCTACTACCATCAACCAGCCCAACCAGCCCTACTTCCATCAACCAGCCCTACTACCATCAACCATCCCAACCAGCCCTACTACCACCAAAAATCAAATCAAATCAAATGTATTTATATAGCCCTTCGTACATCAGCTGATATCTCAAAGTGCTGTACAGAAACCCAGCCTAAAACCCCAAACAGCAAGCAATGCAGGTGTAGAAGCACGGTGGCTAGGAAAAACTCCCTAGAAAGGCCACAACCTAGGAAGAAACCTAGGGAGGAACCAGGCTATGAGGGGTGGCCAGTCCTCTTCTGGCTGTGCCGGGTGGAGATTATAACAGAACATGGCCAAGATGTTCAAATGTTCATAAATGACCAGCATGGTCGAATAATAATAAGGCAGAACAGTTGAAACTGGAGCAGCAGCACGGTCAGGTGGACTGGGGACAACAAGGAGTCATCATGTCAGGTAGTCCTGGGGCCCTACCAGCCCTACTTCCATCAACCAGCCCTACTACCACCAACCAGCCCTACTACTATCAACCAGCCCAACCAGCCCAACCAGCCCAACCAGCCCTACTACCATCAATCAGCCCTACTACCATCAACCAGCCCAACCAGCCATACTTCCATCAACCAGCCCTACTACCATCAACCAGCCCTACTACCATCAACCAGCCCAACTACCATCAACCAGCCCTACTACCATCAACAACCCCAACCAGCCCTACCAGCCCAACCAGCCCAACCAGCCCTACTTCCATCAACCAGCCCTACTACCATCAATCAGCCCTACTACAATCAACCAGCCCAACCAGCCCTACCAGCCCTACGTCCATCAACCAGCCCCACTACCATCAATCAGCACTACTACCATCAACCAGCCCTACTACCATAAACCAGCCCTACTACCATCAACCAGCCCTAGTACCATCAACCAACACTACTACCATCAACGAGCCCTACTACCATCAACCAGCCCTACTACCATCAACCAGCCCTACTACCATCAACCAGCCCTACTACCATCAACCAGAAATACTATCATCAACCAGCCCAACCAGCCCTACTTCCATCAACCAGCCCTACTACCACCAACCAACCCTACTACCATCAACCAGCCCTACTACCATCAACCAGCCCTACTACCATCAACCAGCCCTACTACCATCAACCAGCCCAACCAGCCCTACTACCATCAACCAGCCCCACTACCATCAATCAGCACTACTACCATCAACCAGCCCTACTACCATAAACCAGCCCTACTACCATCAACCAGCCCTACTACCATCAACCAACACTACTACCATCAACGAGCCCTACTACCATCAACCAGCCCTACTACCATCAACCTGCCCTACTACCATCAACCAGCCCTACTACCATCAACCAGCCCTACTACCATCAACCAGCCCTACTACCATCAACCAGCCCTACTACCAACAACCAGCCCTACTACCATCAACCAGCCCTACTACCACCAACCAGCCCTACTACCATCAACCAGCCCTACTACCATCAACCAGCCTTACTACCATCAACCAGCCCAACTACCATCAACCAGCCCTACTACCATCAACCAGCCCTACTACCAACGACCAGCCCTACTACCATCAACCAGCCCTACTACCACCAACCAGCCCTACAACCATCAACCAGCCCTACTACCATCAACCAGCCTTACTACCATCAACCAGCCCTAGTACCATCAACCAGCCCTACTACCACCAACCAGCCCTACTACCATCAACCAGCCCTACTACCATCTACCAGCCCTGTTACCATCAACCAGCCCTACTACCATCAACCAGCCCTACTACCACCAACCAGCCCTACTACCATCAACCAGCCCAACCAGCCCTACTACCATCAACCAGCCCTACTACCATCAACCAGTCCAACCAGCCCTACTACCATCAACCAGCCCAACCAGCCCTACTACCACCATCCAGCCCAACCCATGATCTGTCCCCAGCAACCCATGTTCTGTCCCCAGCAACCACGGTTCTGTCCTCTTTAACCCATGTTCTGTCCCCAGCAACCCAGGTTCTGTCCCCTGCAACCCATGTTCTGTCCCCAGCAACCCAGGTTCTGTCCCTAGCAACCCAGGTTCTGTCCCCTGCAACCCATGTTCTGTCCCCAGCAACCCATGTTCTGTCCCCTGCAACCCATGTTCTGTCCCCAGCAACCCATGTTCTGTCCCCTGCAACCCATGTTCTGTCCTCAGCAACCCATGTTCTGTCCCTAGCAACCCAAGATCTGTCCCCACCAACCCATGTTCTGTCCCCAGCAACCCATGTTCTGTCCCCAGCAACCCAAGATCTGTCCCCACCAACCCATGTTCTGTCCCCAGCGACCCATGTTCTGTCCCCAGCAACCCATGTTCTGTCCCCAGCAACCCATGTTTTGTCCTCTGCAACCCATGTTCTGTCCCCAGCAACCCCATGTTCTGTCCCCAGCCACCCATGTTCTGTCCCATGCAAACAATTCTGACTGTGTTTTCTGGAATAAAAGAGAATGTGTTTGTGTGTTGAGGGTAGAATCAGTTCTCCAGCTCCGTGAGGCTTACAGTAAAGATTAGACCTTTATTGAGGAAATTCCAGGTCGGCTTACGGTCACACGTCCCTTCAGCGTCCTACCGGGAGTGATTATTGACCACGGTCACACACACACGCACACATGCACACACGCACACATACGCACATGCACACACGCACGCACACACGCACACACGCACACACACACACACACACACACACACACACACACACACACACACACACACACACACACACACACACACCCAGCTGTGACAGTGATGACGCGTGTTCAGATAAAATAATCCTTCCTGGTCTGCTAAACACTGCAGCGAGGTTCAAATACAGGTTCAAACCTGGTCCTGGTCAACTACAGTTCAACTACAGGTTCAACCCTTGTCCTGGTCCTGAGCATTACAGGTCTCATTAGCCCACTAGTTACCAAACCTGGTCCTGGACAACTATAGGTCTCATTAGCCCACTAGTCACCAACCCTGGTCCTGGACAACTACAGGTCTCATTAGCCCACTAGTTACCAACCCTGGTCCTGGACAACTATAGGTCTCATTAGCCCACTAGTCACCAACCCTGGTCCTGGACAACTACAGGTCTCATTAGCCAACTAGTCACCAACCCTGGTCCTGGTCCTGGACAACTATAGGTCTCATTATCCCACTAGTCACGAACCCTGGTCCTGAACAACTACAGGTCGCATTAGCCCACTAGTTACCAACCCTGGTTCTGGTCAACTACAGGTATCATTTTCCCACTAGTCACCAAACCTGGTCCTGGTCCTGGACAACTACAGTTCTCATTAGCCCACTAGTTATCGACCCTGGTCATGGTCCTGAACAACTACAGGTCTCATTAGCCCATTAGTTACCCATCCTGGTCCTGAACAACTACAGGTCTCATTGGCCCACTAATTACAATCCCTGGTCCTGAACAACTACAGGTCTCATTAGCCCACTAGTCTCCAACCCTGGTCCTGATCAACTACAGGTCTCATTAGCCCACTAGTCTCCAACCCTGGTCCTGGTCCTGGACAACTACATGTCTCATTGGCCCACTAGTCACCAACCCTGGTCCTGGTCAACTACAGGTCTCATTGGCCCACTAGTCACCAACCCTGGTCTTGGTGTTGGACAACTACAGGTCTCATTAGCCCACTAGTCTCCAACCCTGATCCTGGACATCTACAGGTCTCATTACTCCACTAGTCTCCAACCCTGGTCCTGATCAACTACAGGTCTCATTAGCCCACTAGTCTCCAACCCTGGTCCTGGTCCTGGACAACTACAGGTCTCATTAGCCCGCTAGTCTCCAACCCTGGTCCTGGACAACTACAGTTCTCATTAGCCCACTAGTGTCCAACCCTGGTCCTGGACAACTACAGGTCTCATTATCCCACAAGTCTCCAACCCTGCGTCCTGGTCCTTGTCAACCACAGGTCTCATTGGCCCACTAGTCACCAACCCTGGTCCCTGTCCTGAAGAACTACAGGTCTCATTAGCCCACTAGTTACCAACCCTGGTCCTGGTCCTGGACAACTACAGGTCTCATTAGCCCACTAGTCTCCAACCCTGGTCCTGATCAACTACAGGTCTCATTAGCCCACTAGTCTCCAACCCTGGTTCTGGACAACTACAGGTCTCATTAGCACACTAGTCCCCAACCCTGGTCTTGGACAACTACAGGTCTCATTAGCCCACTAGTTACCAACCCTGGTCCTGGACACCAACAGGTCTCATTAGCCCACTAGTCCCCAACCCTGGTCTTGGACAACTACAGGTCTCATTAGCCCACTAGTGTCCAACCCTGTTCCTGGACAACTACAGGTCTCATTAGCCCACTAGTCTCCAACCCTGGGTCCTGGTCCTTGTCAACCACAGGTCTCATTGGCCCACTAGTCTCCAACCCTGGTCCCTGTCCTGAACAACTACAGGTCTCATTAGCCCACTAGTTACCAACCCTGGTCCTGGTCCTGGACAACTACAGGTCTCATTAGCCCACTAGTCTCCAACCCTGGTCCTGGACAACTACAGGTCTCATTAGCCCACTAGTCCCTAACCCTGGTCCTGGTCCTGGACAACTAAAAGTTCTCATTAGCCCACTAGTTACCAACCCTGGTCCTGGTCCTGAACAACTACAGGTCTCATTAGCCCACTAGTTACCCACCCTGGTCCTGAACAACTACAGGTCTCATTGGCCCACTAGTCTCCAACCCTGGTCCCTGTCCTGAACAACTACAGGTCTCATTAGCCCACTAGTTACCAACCCTGGTCCTGGTCCTGGACAACTACAGGTCTCATTAGCCCACTAGTCTCCAACCCTGGTCCTGATCAACTACAGGTCTCATTAGCCCACTAGTCTCCAACCCTGGTCCTGATCAACTACAGGTCTCATTAGCCCACTAGTCTCCAACCCTGGTCCTGGACAACTACAGGTCTCATTAGCCCACTAGTTACCAACCCTGGTCCTGGACAACAACAGGTCTCATTAGCCCACTAGTCCCCAACCCTGGTTTTGGACAACTACAGGTCTCATTAGCCCACTAGTTACCAACCCTGGTCCTGGTCAACTACAGGTCTCATTAGCCCACTAGTCTCCGACCCTGGTTCTGGTCAACTACGGGTCTCATTTTCCCACTAGTCACCAACCCTGGTCCTGGTCCTGGACAACTACAGTTCTCATTAGCCCACTAGTTACCAACCCTGGTCCTGGTCCTGAACAACTACAGGTCTCATTAGCCCACTAGTTACAAACCCTGGTCCTGATCAACTACAGGTCTCATTAGCCCACTAGTCTCCAACCCTGGTCCTGGTCCTGGACAACTACATGTCTCATTGGCCCACTAGTCACCAACCCTGGTCCTGGTCAACTACAGGTCTCATTAGCCCACTAGTCTCCAACCCTGGTCCTGGACATCTACAGGTCTCATTAGCCCACTAGTCTCCAACCCTGGTCCTGATCAACTACAGGTCTCATTAGCCCACTAGTCTCCAACCCTGGTCCTGGTCCTGGACAACTATATGTCTCATTGGCCCACTAGTCACCAACCCTGGTCCTGGTCAACTACAGGTCTCATTAGCCCACTAGTCTCCAACCCTGGTCCTGGACATCTACAGGTATCATTAGCCCACTAGTCTCCAACACTGGTGTTGGTGTTGGGCAACTACAGGTCTCATTAGCCCACTAGTTTCCAAGCCTTGTCCTGGACAACTACAGGTCTCATTAGCCCACTAGTTACAAACCCTGGTCCTGGTCTACTACAGGTCTCATTAGCCCACTAGTCTCCAAACCTGGTCCTGGTCTTGGACAACTACAGTTCTCATTAGCCCACTAGTTACCGACCCTGGTCCTGGTCCTGAACAACTACAGGTCTCATTAGACCATTAGTTACCCATCCTGGTCCTGAACAAATACAGGTCTCATTGGCTCACTAATTACCATCCCTGGTCCTGAACAACTACAGGTCTCATTGGCCCACTAGTCTCCAACCCTGGTCCTGATCAACTACAGGTCTCATTAGCCCACTAGTCTCCAACCCTGGTCCTGGTCCTGGACAACTACATGTCTCATTGGCCCACTAGTCACCAACCCTGGTCCTGGTCAACTACAGGTCTCATTGGCCCACTAGTCACCAACCCTGGTCTTGGTGTTGGACAACTACAGGTCTCATTAGCCCACTAGTCTCCAACCCTGGTCCTGGACATCTACAGGTCTCATTAGCCCACTAGTCTCCAACCCTGGTCCTGGTCAACTACAGGTCTCATTATCCCACTAGTGTCCAACCCTGGTCCTGGTCCTGGACAACTACAGGTATCATTAGCCCGCTAGTCTCCAACCCTGGTCCTGGACAACTACAGGTCTCATTAGCCCACTAGTGTCCAACCCTGGTCCTGGACAACTACAGGTCTCATTAGCCCACTTGTCTCCAACCCTGCGTCCTGGTCCTTGTCAACCACAGGTCTCATTGGCCCACTAGTCTCCAACCCTGGTCCCTGTCCTGAACAACTACAGGTCTCATTAGCCCACTAGTTACCAACCCTGGTCCTGGTCCTGGACAACTACCGGTCTCATTAGCCCACTAGTCTCCAACCCTGGTCCTGATCAACTACAGGTCTCATTAGTCCACTAGTCCCCAACCCTGGTCCTGGACAACTACAGGTCTCATTAGCCCACTAGTTACCAACCCTGGTCCTGGACAACAACAGGTCTCATTAGCCCACTAGTCCCCAACCCTGGTCTTGGACAACTACAGGTCTCATTAGCCCACAAGTGTCCAACCCTGGTCCTGGACAACTAAAGGTCTCATTAGCCCACTAGTCTCCAACCATGGGTCCTGGTCCTTGTCAACCACAGGTCTCATTGGCCCACTAGTCTCCAACCCTGGTCCCTGTCCTGAACAACTACAGGTCTCATTAGCCCACTAGTCTCCAACCCTGGTCCTGGTCCTGGACAACTACATGTCTCATTGGCCCACTAGTCACCAAACCTGGTCCTGGTCAACTACAGGTCTCATTGGCCCACTAGTCACCAACCCTGGTCTTGGTGTTGGACAACTACAGGTCTCATTAGCCCACTAGTCTCCAACCCTGATCCTGGACATCTACAGGTCTCATTAGCCCACTAGTCTCCAACCCTGGTCCTGATCAACTACAGGTCTCATTAGCCCACTAGTCTCCAACCCTGGTTCTGGACAACTACAGGTCTCATTAGCACACTAGTCCCCAACCCTGGTCTTGGACAACTACAGGTCTCATTAGCCCACTAGTTACCAACCCTGGTCCTGGACACCAACAGGTCTCATTAGCCCACTAGTCCCCAACCCTGGTCTTGGACAACTACAGGTCTCATTAGCCCACTAGTGTCCAACCCTGTTCCTGGACAACTACAGGTCTCATTAGCCCACTAGTCTCCAACCCTGGGTCCTGGTCCTTGTCAACCACAGGTCTCATTGGCCCACTAGTCTCCAACCCTGGTCCCTGTCCTGAACAACTACAGGTCTCATTAGCCCACTAGTTACCAACCCTGGTCCTGGTCCTGGACAACTACAGGTCTCATTAGCCCACTAGTCTCCAACCCTGGTCCTGATCAACTACAGGTCTCATTAGCCCACTAGTCTCCAACCCTGGTCCTGGACAACTACAGGTCTCATTAGCCCACTAGTCCCTAACCCTGGTCCTGGTCCTGGACAACTAAAAGTTCTCATTAGCCCACTAGTTACCAACCCTGGTCCTGGTCCTGAACAACTACAGGTCTCATTAGCCCACTAGTTACCCACCCTGGTCCTGAACAACTACAGGTCTCATTGGCCCACTAGTCTCCAACCCTGGTCCCTGTCCTGAACAACTACAGGTCTCATTAGCCCACTAGTTACCAACCCTGGTCCTGGTCCTGGACAACTACAGGTCTCATTAGCCCACTAGTCTCCAACCCTGGTCCTGATCAACTACAGGTCTCATTAGCCCACTAGTCTCCAACCCTGGTCCTGGACAACTACAGGTCTCATTAGCCCACTAGTTACCAACCCTGGTCCTGGACAACAACAGGTCTCATTAGCCCACTAGTCCCCAACCCTGGTCTTGGACAACTACAGGTCTCATTAGCCCACAAGTGTCCAACCCTGGTCCTGGACAACTAAAGGTCTCATTAGCCCACTAGTCTCCAACCCTGGGTCCTGGTCCTTGTCAACCACAGGTCTCATTGGCCCACTAGTCTCCAACCCTGGTCCCTGTCCTGAACAACTACAGGTCTCATTAGCCCACTAGTCTCCAACCCTGGTCCTGGTCCTGGACAACTACATGTCTCATTGGCCCACTAGTCACCAAACCTGGTCCTGGTCAACTACAGGTCTCATTGGCCCACTAGTCACCAACCCTGGTCTTGGTGTTGGACAACTACAGGTCTCATTAGCCCACTAGTCTCCAACCCTGATCCTGGACATCTACAGGTCTCATTAGCCCACTAGTCTCCAACCCTGGTCCTGATCAACTACAGGTCTCATTAGCCCACTAGTCTCCAACCCTGGTTCTGGACAACTACAGGTCTCATTAGCACACTAGTCCCCAACCCTGGTCTTGGACAACTACAGGTCTCATTAGCCCACTAGTTACCAACCCTGGTCCTGGACACCAACAGGTCTCATTAGCCCACTAGTCCCCAACCCTGGTCTTGGACAACTACAGGTCTCATTAGCCCACTAGTGTCCAACCCTGTTCCTGGACAACTACAGGTCTCATTAGCCCACTAGTCTCCAACCCTGGGTCCTGGTCCTTGTCAACTACAGTTCTCATTAGCCCACTAGTTACCAACCCTGGTCCTGGTCCTGAACAACTACAGGTCTCATTAGCCCACTAGTTACAAACCCTGGTCCTGATCAACTACAGGTCTCATTAGCCCACTAGTCTCCAACCCTGGTCCTGGTCCTGGACAACTACATGTCTCATTGGCCCACTAGTCACCAACCCTGGTCCTGGTCAACTACAGGTCTCATTAGCCCACTAGTCTCCAACCCTGGTCCTGGACATCTACAGGTCTCATTAGCCCACTAGTCTCCAACCCTGGTCCTGATCAACTACAGGTCTCATTAGCCCACTAGTCTCCAACCCTGGTCCTGGTCCTGGACAACTATATGTCTCATTGGCCCACTAGTCACCAACCCTGGTCCTGGTCAACTACAGGTCTCATTAGCCCACTAGTCTCCAACCCTGGTCCTGGACATCTACAGGTATCATTAGCCCACTAGTCTCCAACACTGGTGTTGGTGTTGGGCAACTACAGGTCTCATTAGCCCACTAGTTTCCAAGCCTTGTCCTGGACAACTACAGGTCTCATTAGCCCACTAGTTACAAACCCTGGTCCTGGTCTACTACAGGTCTCATTAGCCCACTAGTCTCCAAACCTGGTCCTGGTCTTGGACAACTACAGTTCTCATTAGCCCACTAGTTACCGACCCTGGTCCTGGTCCTGAACAACTACAGGTCTCATTAGACCATTAGTTACCCATCCTGGTCCTGAACAAATACAGGTCTCATTGGCCCACTAATTACCATCCCTGGTCCTGAACAACTACAGGTCTCATTGGCCCACTAGTCTCCAACCCTGGTCCTGATCAACTACAGGTCTCATTAGCCCACTAGTCTCCAACCCTGGTCCTGGTCCTGGACAACTACATTGTCTCATTGGCCCACTAGTCACCAACCCTGGTCCTGGTCAACTACAGGTCTCATTGGCCCACTAGTCACCAACCCTGGTCTTGGTGTTGGACAACTACAGGTCTCATTAGCCCACTAGTCTCCAACCCTGGTCCTGGACATCTACAGGTCTCATTAGCCCACTAGTCTCCAACCCTGGTCCTGGTCAACTACAGGTCTCATTATCCCACTAGTGTCCAACCCTGGTCCTGGTCCTGGACAACTACAGGTATCATTAGCCCGCTAGTCTCCAACCCTGGTCCTGGACAACTACAGGTCTCATTAGCCCACTAGTGTCCAACCCTGGTCCTGGACAACTACAGGTCTCATTAGCCCACTTGTCTCCAACCCTGCGTCCTGGTCCTTGTCAACCACAGGTCTCATTGGCCCACTAGTCTCCAACCCTGGTCCCTGTCCTGAACAACTACAGGTCTCATTAGCCCACTAGTTACCAACCCTGGTCCTGGTCCTGGACAACTACCGGTCTCATTAGCCCACTAGTCTCCAACCCTGGTCCTGATCAACTACAGGTCTCATTAGCCCACTAGTCCCCAACCCTGGTCCTGGACAACTACAGGTCTCATTAGCCCACTAGTTACCAACCCTGGTCCTGGACAACAACAGGTCTCATTAGCCCACTAGTCCCCAACCCTGGTCTTGGACAACTACAGGTCTCATTAGCCCACAAGTGTCCAACCCTGGTCCTGGACAACTAAAGGTCTCATTAGCCCACTAGTCTCCAACCCTGGGTCCTGGTCCTTGTCAACCACAGGTCTCATTGGCCCACTAGTCTCCAACCCTGGTCCCTGTCCTGAACAACTACAGGTCTCATTAGCCCACTAGTCTCCAACCCTGGTCCTGGTCCTGGACAACTACATGTCTCATTGGCCCACTAGTCACCAACCCTGGTCCTGGTCAACTACAGGTCTCATTGGCCCACTAGTCACCAACCCTGGTCTTGGTGTTGGACAACTACAGGTCTCATTAGCCCACTAGTCTCCAACCCTGATCCTGGACATCTACAGGTCTCATTAGCCCACTAGTCTCCAACCCTGGTCCTGATCAACTACAGGTCTCATTAGCCCACTAGTCTCCAACCCTGGTTCTGGACAACTACAGGTCTCATTAGCACACTAGTCCCCAACCCTGGTCTTGGACAACTACAGGTCTCATTAGCCCACTAGTTACCAACCCTGGTCCTGGACACCAACAGGTCTCATTAGCCCACTAGTCCCCAACCCTGGTCTTGGACAACTACAGGTCTCATTAGCCCACTAGTGTCCAACCCTGTTCCTGGACAACTACAGGTCTCATTAGCCCACTAGTCTCCAACCCTGGGTCCTGGTCCTTGTCAACCACAGGTCTCATTGGCCCACTAGTCTCCAACCCTGGTCCCTGTCCTGAACAACTACAGGTCTCATTAGCCCACTAGTTACCAACCCTGGTCCTGGTCCTGGACAACTACAGGTCTCATTAGCCCACTAGTCTCCAACCCTGGTCCTGATCAACTACAGGTCTCATTAGCCCACTAGTCTCCAACCCTGGTCCTGGACAACTACAGGTCTCATTAGCCCACTAGTCCCTAACCCTGGTCCTGGTCCTGGACAACTAAAAGTTTTCATTAGCCCACTAGTTACCAACCCTGGTCCTGGTCCTGAACAACTACAGGTCTCATTAGCCCACTAGTTACCCACCCTGGTCCTGAACAACTACAGGTCTCATTGGCCCACTAGTCTCCAACCCTGGTCCCTGTCCTGAACAACTACAGGTCTCATTAGCCCACTAGTTACCAACCCTGGTCCTGGTCCTGGACAACTACAGGTCTCATTAGCCCACTAGTCTCCAACCCTGGTCCTGATCAACTACAGGTCTCATTAGCCCACTAGTCTCCAACCCTGGTCCTGATCAACTACAGGTCTCATTAGCCCACTAGTCTCCAACCCTGGTCCTGGACAACTACAGGTCTCATTAGCCCACTAGTTACCAACCCTGGTCCTGGACAACAACAGGTCTCATTATCCCACTAGTCCCCAACCCTGGTTTTGGACAACTACAGGTCTCATTAGCCCACTAGTTACCAACCCTGGTCCTGGTCAACTACAGGTCTCATTAGCCCACTAGTCTCCGACCCTGGTTCTGGTCAACTACGGGTCTCATTTTCCCACTAGTCACCAACCCTGGTCCTGGTCCTGGACAACTACAGTTCTCATTAGCCCACTAGTTACCAACCCTGGTCCTGGTCCTGAACAACTACAGGTCTCATTAGCCCACTAGTTACAAACCCTGGTCCTGATCAACTACAGGTCTCATTAGCCCACTAGTCTCCAACCCTGGTCCTGGTCCTGGACAACTACATGTCTCATTGGCCCAGTAGTCACCAACCCTGGTCCTGGTCAACTACAGGTCTCATTAGCCCACTAGTCTCCAACCCTGGTCCTGGACATCTACAGGTCTCATTAGCCCACTAGTCTCCAACCCTGGTCCTGATCAACTACAGGTCTCATTAGCCCACTAGTCTCCAACCCTGGTCCTGGTCCTGGACAACTATATGTCTCATTGGCCCACTAGTCACCAACCCTGGTCCTGGTCAACTACAGGTCTCATTAGCCCACTAGTCTCCAACCCTGGTCCTGGACATCTACAGGTATCATTAGCCCACTAGTCTCCAACACTGGTGTTGGTGTTGGGCAACTACAGGTCTCATTAGCCCACTAGTTTCCAAGCCTTGTCCTGGACAACTACAGGTCTCATTAGCCCACTAGTTACAAACCCTGGTCCTGGTCTACTACAGGTCTCATTAGCCCACTAGTTACAAACCCTGGTCCTGATCAACTACAGGTCTCATTAGCCCACTAGTCTCCAACCCTGGTCCTGGTCCTGGACAACTACATGTCTCATTGGCCCACTAGTCACCAACCCTGGTCCTGGTCAACTACAGGTCTCATTAGCCCACTAGTCTCCAACCCTGGTCCTGGACATCTACAGGTCTCATTAGCCCACTAGTCTCCAACCCTGGTCCTGATCAACTACAGGTCTCATTAGCCCACTAGTCTCCAACCCTGGTCCTGGTCCTGGACAACTATATGTCTCATTGGCCCACTAGTCACCAACCCTGGTCCTGGTCAACTACAGGTCTCATTAGCCCACTAGTCTCCAACCCTGGTCCTGGACATCTACAGGTATCATTAGCCCACTAGTCTCCAACACTGGTGTTGGTGTTGGGCAACTACAGGTCTCATTAGCCCACTAGTTTCCAAGCCTTGTCCTGGACAACTACAGGTCTCATTAGCCCACTAGTTACAAACCCTGGTCCTGGTCTACTACAGGTCTCATTAGCCCACTAGTCTCCAAACCTGGTCCTGGTCTTGGACAACTACAGTTCTCATTAGCCCACTAGTTACCGACCCTGGTCCTGGTCCTGAACAACTACAGGTCTCATTAGACCATTAGTTACCCATCCTGGTCCTGAACAAATACAGGTCTCATTGGCCCACTAATTACCATCCCTGGTCCTGAACAACTACAGGTCTCATTGGCCCACTAGTCTCCAACCCTGGTCCTGATCAACTACAGGTCTCATTAGCCCACTAGTCTCCAACCCTGGTCCTGGTCCTGGACAACTACATGTCTCATTGGCCCACTAGTCACCAACCCTGGTCCTGGTCAACTACAGGTCTCATTGGCCCACTAGTCACCAACCCTGGTCTTGGTGTTGGACAACTACAGGTCTCATTAGCCCACTAGTCTCCAACCCTGGTCCTGGACATCTACAGGTCTCATTAGCCCACTAGTCTCCAACCCTGGTCCTGGTCAACTACAGGTCTCATTATCCCACTAGTCTCCAACCCTGGTCCTGGTCCTGGACAACTACAGGTATCATTAGCCCGCTAGTCTCCAACCCTGGTCCTGGACAACTACAGGTCTCATTAGCCCACTAGTGTCCAACCCTGGTCCTGGACAACTACAGGTCTCATTAGCCCACTTGTCTCCAACCCTGCGTCCTGGTCCTTGTCAACCACAGGTCTCATTGGCCCACTAGTCTCCAACCCTGGTCCCTGTCCTGAACAACTACAGGTCTCATTAGCCCACTAGTTACCAACCCTGGTCCTGGTCCTGGACAACTACCGGTCTCATTAGCCCACTAGTCTCCAACCCTGGTCCTGATCAACTACAGGTCTCATTAGCCCACTAGTCCCCAACCCTGGTCCTGGACAACTACAGGTCTCATTAGCCCACTAGTTACCAACCCTGGTCCTGGACAACAACAGGTCTCATTAGCCCACTAGTCCCCAACCCTGGTCTTGGACAACTACAGGTCTCATTAGCCCACAAGTGTCCAACCCTGGTCCTGGACAACTAAAGGTCTCATTAGCCCACTAGTCTCCAACCCTGGGTCCTGGTCCTTGTCAACCACAGGTCTCATTGGCCCACTAGTCTCCAACCCTGGTCCCTGTCCTGAACAACTACAGGTCTCATTAGCCCACTAGTCTCCAACCCTGGTCCTGGTCCTGGACAACTACATGTCTCATTGGCCCACTAGTCACCAACCCTGGTCCTGGTCAACTACAGGTCTCATTGGCCCACTAGTCACCAACCCTGGTCTTGGTGTTGGACAACTACAGGTCTCATTAGCCCACTAGTCTCCAACCCTGATCCTGGACATCTACAGGTCTCATTAGCCCACTAGTCTCCAACCCTGGTCCTGATCAACTACAGGTCTCATTAGCCCACTAGTCTCCAACCCTGGTTCTGGACAACTACAGGTCTCATTAGCACACTAGTCCCCAACCCTGGTCTTGGACAACTACAGGTCTCATTAGCCCACTAGTTACCAACCCTGGTCTTGGACACCAACAGGTCTCATTAGCCCACTAGTCCCCAACCCTGGTCTTGGACAACTACAGGTCTCATTAGCCCACTAGTGTCCAACCCTGTTCCTGGACAACTACAGGTCTCATTAGCCCACTAGTCTCCAACCCTGGGTCCTGGTCCTTGTCAACCACAGGTCTCATTGGCCCACTAGTCTCCAACCCTGGTCCCTGTCCTGAACAACTACAGGTCTCATTAGCCCACTAGTTACCAACCCTGGTCCTGGTCCTGGACAACTACAGGTCTCATTAGCCCACTAGTCTCCAACCCTGGTCCTGATCAACTACAGGTCTCATTAGCCCACTAGTCTCCAACCCTGGTCCTGGACAACTACAGGTCTCATTAGCCCACTAGTCCCTAACCCTGGTCCTGGTCCTGGACAACTAAAAGTTCTCATTAGCCCACTAGTTACCAACCCTGGTCCTGGTCCTGAACAACTACAGGTCTCATTAGCCCACTAGTTACCCACCCTGGTCCTGAACAACTACAGGTCTCATTGGCCCACTAGTCTCCAACCCTGGTCACTGTCCTGAACAACTACAGGTCTCATTAGCCCACTAGTTACCAACCCTGGTCCTGGTCCTGGACAACTACAGGTCTCATTAGCCCACTAGTCTCCAACCCTGGTCCTGATCAACTACAGGTCTCATTAGCCCACTAGTCTCCAACCCTGGTCCTGATCAACTACAGGTCTCATTAGCCCACTAGTCTCCAACCCTGGTCCTGGACAACTACAGGTCTCATTAGCCCACTAGTTACCAACCCTGGTCCTGGACAACAACAGGTCTCATTAGCCCACTAGTCCCCAACCCTGGTTTTGGACAACTACAGGTCTCATTAGCCCACTAGTTACCAACCCTGGTCCTGGTCAACTACAGGTCTCATTAGCCCACTAGTCTCCGACCCTGGTTCTGGTCAACTACGGGTCTCATTTTCCCACTAGTCACCAACCCTGGTCCTGGTCCTGGACAACTACAGTTCTCATTAGCCCACTAGTTACCAACCCTGGTCCTGGTCCTGAACAACTACAGGTCTCATTAGCCCACTAGTTACAAACCCTGGTCCTGATCAACTACAGGTCTCATTAGCCCACTAGTCTCCAACCCTGGTCCTGGTCCTGGACAACTACATGTCTCATTGGCCCACTAGTCACCAACCCTGGTCCTGGTCAACTACAGGTCTCATTAGCCCACTAGTCTCCAACCCTGGTCCTGGACATCTACAGGTCTCATTAGCCCACTAGTCTCCAACCCTGGTCCTGGACATCTACAGGTATCATTAGCCCACTAGTCTCCAACACTGGTGTTGGTGTTGGGCAACTACAGGTCTCATTAGCCCACTAGTTTCCAAGCCTTGTCCTGGACAACTACAGGTCTCATTAGCCCACTAGTTACAAACCCTGGTCCTGGTCTACTACAGGTCTCATTAGCCCACTAGTTACAAACCCTGGTCCTGATCAACTACAGGTCTCATTAGCCCACTAGTCTCCAACCCTGGTCCTGGTCCTGGACAACTACATGTCTCATTGGCCCACTAGTCACCAACCCTGGTCCTGGTCAACTACAGGTCTCATTAGCCCACTAGTCTCCAACCCTGGTCCTGGACATCTACAGGTCTCATTAGCCCACTAGTCTCCAACCCTGGTCCTGATCAACTACAGGTCTCATTAGCCCACTAGTCTCCAACCCTGGTCCTGGTCCTGGACAACTATATGTCTCATTGGCCCACTAGTCACCAACCCTGGTCCTGGTCAACTACAGGTCTCATTAGCCCACTAGTCTCCAACCCTGGTCCTGGACATCTACAGGTATCATTAGCCCACTAGTCTCCAACACTGGTGTTGGTGTTGGGCAACTACAGGTCTCATTAGCCCACTAGTTTCCAAGCCTTGTCCTGGACAACTACAGGTCTCATTAGCCCACTAGTTACAAACCCTGGTCCTGGTCTACTACAGGTCTCATTAGCCCACTAGTCTCCAAACCTGGTCCTGGTCTTGGACAACTACAGTTCTCATTAGCCCACTAGTTACCGACCCTGGTCCTGGTCCTGAACAACTACAGGTCTCATTAGACCATTAGTTACCCATCCTGGTCCTGAACAAATACAGGTCTCATTGGCCCACTAATTACCATCCCTGGTCCTGAACAACTACAGGTCTCATTGGCCCACTAGTCTCCAACCCTGGTCCTGATCAACTACAGGTCTCATTAGCCCACTAGTCTCCAACCCTGGTCCTGGTCCTGGACAACTACATGTCTCATTGGCCCACTAGTCACCAACCCTGGTCCTGGTCAACTACAGGTCTCATTGGCCCACTAGTCACCAACCCTGGTCTTGGTGTTGGACAACTACAGGTCTCATTAGCCCACTAGTCTCCAACCCTGGTCCTGGACATCTACAGGTCTCATTAGCCCACTAGTCTCCAACCCTGGTCCTGGTCAACTACAGGTCTCATTATCCCACTAGTCTCCAACCCTGGTCCTGGTCCTGGACAACTACAGGTATCATTAGCCCGCTAGTCTCCAACCCTGGTCCTGGACAACTACAGGTCTCATTAGCCCACTAGTGTCCAACCCTGGTCCTGGACAACTACAGGTCTCATTAGCCCACTTGTCTCCAACCCTGCGTCCTGGTCCTTGTCAACCACAGGTCTCATTGGCCCACTAGTCTCCAACCCTGGTCCCTGTCCTGAACAACTACAGGTCTCATTAGCCCACTAGTTACCAACCCTGGTCCTGGTCCTGGACAACTACCGGTCTCATTAGCCCACTAGTCTCCAACCCTGGTCCTGATCAACTACAGGTCTCATTAGCCCACTAGTCCCCAACCCTGGTCCTGGACAACTACAGGTCTCATTAGCCCACTAGTTACCAACCCTGGTCCTGGACAACAACAGGTCTCATTAGCCCACTAGTCCCCAACCCTGGTCTTGGACAACTACAGGTCTCATTAGCCCACAAGTGTCCAACCCTGGTCCTGGACAACTAAAGGTCTCATTAGCCCACTAGTCTCCAACCCTGGGTCCTGGTCCTTGTCAACCACAGGTCTCATTGGCCCACTAGTCTCCAACCCTGGTCCCTGTCCTGAACAACTACAGGTCTCATTAGCCCACTAGTCTCCAACCCTGGTCCTGGTCCTGGACAACTACATGTCTCATTGGCCCACTAGTCACCAACCCTGGTCCTGGTCAACTACAGGTCTCATTGGCCCACTAGTCACCAACCCTGGTCTTGGTGTTGGACAACTACAGGTCTCATTAGCCCACTAGTCTCCAACCCTGATCCTGGACATCTACAGGTCTCATTAGCCCACTAGTCTCCAACCCTGGTCCTGATCAACTACAGGTCTCATTAGCCCACTAGTCTCCAACCCTGGTTCTGGACAACTACAGGTCTCATTAGCACACTAGTCCCCAACCCTGGTCTTGGACAACTACAGGTCTCATTAGCCCACTAGTTACCAACCCTGGTCTTGGACACCAACAGGTCTCATTAGCCCACTAGTCCCCAACCCTGGTCTTGGACAACTACAGGTCTCATTAGCCCACTAGTGTCCAACCCTGTTCCTGGACAACTACAGGTCTCATTAGCCCACTAGTCTCCAACCCTGGGTCCTGGTCCTTGTCAACCACAGGTCTCATTGGCCCACTAGTCTCCAACCCTGGTCCCTGTCCTGAACAACTACAGGTCTCATTAGCCCACTAGTTACCAACCCTGGTCCTGGTCCTGGACAACTACAGGTCTCATTAGCCCACTAGTCTCCAACCCTGGTCCTGATCAACTACAGGTCTCATTAGCCCACTAGTCTCCAACCCTGGTCCTGGACAACTACAGGTCTCATTAGCCCACTAGTCCCTAACCCTGGTCCTGGTCCTGGACAACTAAAAGTTCTCATTAGCCCACTAGTTACCAACCCTGGTCCTGGTCCTGAACAACTACAGGTCTCATTAGCCCACTAGTTACCCACCCTGGTCCTGAACAACTACAGGTCTCATTGGCCCACTAGTCTCCAACCCTGGTCACTGTCCTGAACAACTACAGGTCTCATTAGCCCACTAGTTACCAACCCTGGTCCTGGTCCTGGACAACTACAGGTCTCATTAGCCCACTAGTCTCCAACCCTGGTCCTGATCAACTACAGGTCTCATTAGCCCACTAGTCTCCAACCCTGGTCCTGATCAACTACAGGTCTCATTAGCCCACTAGTCTCCAACCCTGGTCCTGGACAACTACAGGTCTCATTAGCCCACTAGTTACCAACCCTGGTCCTGGACAACAACAGGTCTCATTAGCCCACTAGTCCCCAACCCTGGTTTTGGACAACTACAGGTCTCATTAGCCCACTAGTTACCAACCCTGGTCCTGGTCAACTACAGGTCTCATTAGCCCACTAGTCTCCGACCCTGGTTCTGGTCAACTACGGGTCTCATTTTCCCACTAGTCACCAACCCTGGTCCTGGTCCTGGACAACTACAGTTCTCATTAGCCCACTAGTTACCAACCCTGGTCCTGGTCCTGAACAACTACAGGTCTCATTAGCCCACTAGTTACAAACCCTGGTCCTGATCAACTACAGGTCTCATTAGCCCACTAGTCTCCAACCCTGGTCCTGGTCCTGGACAACTACATGTCTCATTGGCCCACTAGTCACCAACCCTGGTCCTGGTCAACTACAGGTCTCATTAGCCCACTAGTCTCCAACCCTGGTCCTGGACATCTACAGGTCTCATTAGCCCACTAGTCTCCAACCCTGGTCCTGATCAACTACAGGTCTCATTAGCCCACTAGTCTCCAACCCTGGTCCTGGTCCTGGACAACTATATGTCTCATTGGCCCACTAGTCACCAACCCTGGTCCTGGTCAACTACAGGTCTCATTAGCCCACTAGTCTCCAACCCTGGTCCTGGACATCTACAGGTATCATTAGCCCACTAGTCTCCAACACTGGTGTTGGTGTTGGGCAACTACAGGTCTCATTAGCCCACTAGTTTCCAAGCCTTGTCCTGGACAACTACAGGTCTCATTAGCCCACTAGTTACAAACCCTGGTCCTGGTCTACTACAGGTCTCATTAGCCCACTAGTCTCCAAACCTGGTCCTGGTCTTGGACAACTACAGTTCTCATTAGCCCACTAGTTACCGACCCTGGTCCTGGTCCTGAACAACTACAGGTCTCATTAGACCATTAGTTACCCATCCTGGTCCTGAACAAATACAGGTCTCATTGGCCCACTAATTACCATCCCTGGTCCTGAACAACTACAGGTCTCATTGGCCCACTAGTCTCCAACCCTGGTCCTGATCAACTACAGGTCTCATTAGCCCACTAGTCTCCAATCCTGGTCCTGGTCCTGGACAACTACATGTCTCATTGGCCCACTAGTCACCAACCCTGGTCCTGGTCAACTACAGGTCTCATTGGCCCACTAGTCACCAACCCTGGTCTTGGTGTTGGACAACTACAGGTCTCATTAGCCCACTAGTCTCCAACCCTGGTCCTGGACATCTACAGGTCTCATTAGCCCACTAGTCTCCAACCCTGGTCCTGGTCAACTACAGGTCTCATTATCCCACTAGTCTCCAACCCTGGTCCTGGTCCTGGACAACTACAGGTATCATTAGCCCGCTAGTCTCCAACCCTGGTCCTGGACAACTACAGGTCTCATTAGCCCACTAGTGTCCAACCCTGGTCCTGGACAACTACAGGTCTCATTAGCCCACTTGTCTCCAACCCTGCGTCCTGGTCCTTGTCAACCACAGGTCTCATTGGCCCACTAGTCTCCAACCCTGGTCCCTGTCCTGAACAACTACAGGTCTCATTAGCCCACTAGTTACCAACCCTGGTCCTGGTCCTGGACAACTACCGGTCTCATTAGCCACTAGTCTCCAACCCTGGTCCTGATCAACTACAGGTCTCATTAGCCCACTAGTCCCCAACCCTGGTCCTGGACAACTACAGGTCTCATTAGCCCACTAGTTACCAACCCTGGTCCTGGACAACAACAGGTCTCATTAGCCCACTAGTCCCCAACCCTGGTCTTGGACAACTACAGGTCTCATTAGCCCACAAGTGTCCAACCCTGGTCCTGGACAACTAAAGGTCTCATTAGCCCACTAGTCTCCAACCCTGGGTCCTGGTCCTTGTCAACCACAGGTCTCATTGGCCCACTAGTCTCCAACCCTGGTCCCTGTCCTGAACAACTACAGGTCTCATTAGCCCACTAGTTACCATCCCTGGTCCTGGTCCTGGACAACTACAGGTCTCATTAGCCCACTAGTCTCCAACCCTGGTCCTGATCAACTACAGGTCTCATTAGCCCACTAGTCTCCAACCCTGGTCCTGGACAACTACAGGTCTCATTAGCCCACTAGTTACCAACCCTGGTACTGGACAACAACAGGTCTCATTAGCCCACTAGTCCCCAACCCTGGTGATGGACAACTACAGGTCTCATTAGCCCACTAGTTACCAACCCTGTTCCTGGTCAACTACAGGTCTCATTAGCCCACTAGTCTCCGACCCTGGTTCTGGTCAACTACAGGTCTCATTTTCCCACTAGTCACCAACCCTGGTCCTGGTCCTGGACAACTACAGTTCTCATTAGCCCACTAGTTACCAACCCTGGTCCTGGTCCTGAACAACTACAGGTCTCATTAGCCCACTAGTTACCCACCCTGGTCCTGAACAACTACAGGTCTCATTGGCCCACTAGTCTCCAACCCTGGTCCCTGTCCTGAACAACTACAGGTCTCATTAGCCCACTAGTTACCGACCCTGGTCCTGGTCCTGAACAACTACAGGTCTCATTAGCCCACTAGTTACCCACCCTGGTCCTGAACAACTACAGGTCTCATTGGCCCACTAATTACCATCCTTGGTCCTGAACAACTACAGGCCTCATTAGCCCACTAGTCTCCAACCCTGGTCCTGATCAACTACAGGTCTCATTAGCCCACTAGTCTCCAACCCTGGTCCTGGCCCTGGACAACTACATGTCTCATTGGCCCACTAGTCACCAACCCTGGTCCTGGTCAACTACAGGTCTCATTGGCCCACTAGTCACCAACCCTGGTCTTGGTGTTGGACAACTACAGGTCTCATTAGCCCACTAGTCTCCAACCCTGGTCCTGGACATCTACAGGTATCATTAGCCCACTAGTCTCCAACCCTGGTGTTGGGCAACTACAGGTCTCATTAGCCCACTAGTTTCCAACCCTGGTCCTGGACAACTACAGGTCTCATTAGCCCACTAATTACCAACCCTCGTCCTGGTCAACTACAGGTCTCATTAGCCCACTAGTCTCCAACCCTGGGTCCTGGTCCTTGTCAACCACAGGTCTCATTGGCCCACTAGTCTCCAACCCTGGTCCCTGTCCTGAACAACTACAGGTCTCATTAGCCCACTAGTTACCAACCCAGGTCCTGAACAACTACAGGTCTCATTGGCCCACTAGTTACCAACCCTGGTCCTGAACAACTACAGGTATCATTAGCCCACTAGTCCCCAACCCTGGTCCTGATCAACTACAGGTCTCATTAGCCCACTAGACTCCAACCCTGGTCCTGGACAACTACAGGTCTCATTAGCCCACTAGTTTCCATCCCTGGTCCTGGACAACTACAGGTCTCATTGGCCCACTAGTCTCAACCCTGGTCCTGGACAACTACAGGTCTCATTAGCCCACTAGACTCCAACCCTGGTCCTGGACAACTACAGGTCTCATTCGCCCACTAGTTTCCATCCCTGGTCCTAGACAACTACAGGTCTCATTAGCCCACTAGTCTCCAACCCTGGTCCTGGACAACTACAGGTCTCATTAGCCCACTAGTCTCCAACCCTGGTCCTGGACAACTACAGGTCTCATTAGCCCACTAGTCTCCAACCCTGGTCCTGGACAACTACAGGTCTCATTAGCCCACTAGTCTCCAACCCTGGTCCTGGTCAACTACAGGTCTCATTAGCCCACTAGTCCCCAACCCTGGTCCTGATCAACTACAGGTCTCATTAGCCCACTAGATTCCAACCCTGGTCCTGGACAACTACAGGTCTCATTAGCCCACTAGTCCCCAACCCTGGTCCTGGTCAACTACAGGGTCTGCAGACTATTGTTCCAGCCCACCACTAACACACCTGATTCAGCTAATCAGAGTCTGAATGAGGTGTGTTAGTGTTGGGCTGGAACTAAACCATGCATCCTGCTGCTCTCCAGGACCAGGCTGGGTGACTGTTCTGAGGTTTCAGTTGTAGTATTCAACCAGGCTGGGTGACTGTTCTGAGGTTTCAGTAGTATAATTCAACCAGGCTGGGTGACTGTTCTGAGGTTTCAGTAGTAGTATTCAACCAGGCTGGGTGACTGTTCTGAGGTTTCAGTAGTAGTATTCAACCAGGCTGGGTGACTGTTCTGAGGTTTCAGTAGTAGTATTCAACCAGGCTGGGTGACTGTTCTGAGGTTTCAGTAGTAGTATTCAACCAGGCTGGGTGACTGTTCTGAGGTTTCAGTTGTAGTATTCAACCAGGCTGGGTGACTGTTCTGAGGTTTCAGTTGTAGTATTCAACCAGGCTGGGTGACTGTTCTGAGGTTTCAGTAGTATAATTCAACCAGGCTGGGTGACTGTTCTGAGGTATCAGTTGTAGTATTCAACCAGGCTGGGTGACTGTTCTGAGGTTTCAGTAGTAGTATTCAACCAGGCTGGGTGACTGTTCTGAGGTATCAGTTGTAGTATTCAACCAGGCTGGGTGACTGTTCTGAGGTTTCAGTAGTAGTATTCAACCAGGCTGGGTGACTGTTCTGAGGTTTCAGTAGTAGTATTCAACCAGGCTGGGTGACTGTTCTGAGGTTTCAGTTGTAGTATTCAACCAGGCTGGGTGACTGTTCTGAGGTTTCAGTAGTAGTATTCAACCAGGCTGGGTGACTGTTCTGAGGTTTCAGTAGTAGTATTCAACCAGGCTGGGTGACTGTTCTGAGGTTTCAGTTGTAGTATTCAACCAGGCTGGGTGACTGTTCTGAGGTTTCAGTAGTATAATTCAACCAGGCTGGGTGACTGTTCTGAGGTTTCAGTAGTAGTATTCAACCAGGCTGGGTGACTGTTCTGAGGTTTCAGTTGTAGTATTCAACCAGGCTGGGTGACTGTTCTGAAGTTTCAGTTGTAGTATTGCATAAAGACCACTAGGGGGAAGACTTGTTCCAGATCAGTAACACAACCCCTGTCTCCTATCATATCATGTCGTAAGCTGTTCTCATCCTCAACAGCCTCCCTCCTCTCTCCAGACACAACCCCTAGCTCCTATCATATCATGTAGTAAGCTGTTCTCATCCTAAACAGCCTACCTCCTCTCTCCAGTCACAACCCCTAGCTTATATAGAGCTAGACGTTCCTCAACTAGATCACCCACTGTGTATATAGAGCTAGACGTTCCTCAACTAGATCACCCACCGTGTGTATAGAGCTAGACGTTCCTCAACTAGATCACTAGCCCACTAGTCCACTAGTCTCCAACCCTGGTCCTGGACATCTACAGGTCTCATTAGCCCACTAGTCTCCAACCCTGGTCCTGGTCAACTACAGGTCTCATTATCCCACTAGTCTCCAACCCTGGTCCTGGTCCTGGACAACTACAGGTATCATTAGCCCGCTAGTCTCCAACCCTGGTCCTGGACAACTACAGGTCTCATTAGCCCACTAGTGTCCAACCCTGGTCCTGGACAACTACAGGTCTCATTAGCCCACTTGTCTCCAACCCTGCGTCCTGGTCCTTGTCAACCACAGGTCTCATTGGCCCACTAGTCTCCAACCCTGGTCCCTGTCCTGAACAACTACAGGTCTCATTAGCCCACTAGTTACCAACCCTGGTCCTGGTCCTGGACAACTACCGGTCTCATTAGCCCACTAGTCTCCAACCCTGGTCCTGATCAACTACAGGTCTCATTAGCCCACTAGTCCCCAACCCTGGTCCTGGACAACTACAGGTCTCATTAGCCCACTAGTTACCAACCCTGGTCCTGGACAACAACAGGTCTCATTAGCCCACTAGTCCCCAACCCTGGTCTTGGACAACTACAGGTCTCATTAGCCCACAAGTGTCCAACCCTGGTCCTGGACAACTAAAGGTCTCATTAGCCCACTAGTCTCCAACCCTGGGTCCTGGTCCTTGTCAACCACAGGTCTCATTGGCCCACTAGTCTCCAACCCTGGTCCCTGTCCTGAACAACTACAGGTCTCATTAGCCCACTAGTTACCATCCCTGGTCCTGGTCCTGGACAACTACAGGTCTCATTAGCCCACTAGTCTCCAACCCTGGTCCTGATCAACTACAGGTCTCATTAGCCCACTAGTCTCCAACCCTGGTCCTGGACAACTACAGGTCTCATTAGCCCACTAGTTACCAACCCTGGTACTGGACAACAACAGGTCTCATTAGCCCACTAGTCCCCAACCCTGGTGATGGACAACTACAGGTCTCATTAGCCCACTAGTTACCAACCCTGTTCCTGGTCAACTACAGGTCTCATTAGCCCACTAGTCTCCGACCCTGGTTCTGGTCAACTACAGGTCTCATTTTCCCACTAGTCACCAACCCTGGTCCTGGTCCTGGACAACTACAGTTCTCATTAGCCCACTAGTTACCAACCCTGGTCCTGGTCCTGAACAACTACAGGTCTCATTAGCCCACTAGTTACCCACCCTGGTCCTGAACAACTACAGGTCTCATTGGCCCACTAGTCTCCAACCCTGGTCCCTGTCCTGAACAACTACAGGTCTCATTAGCCCACTAGTTACCGACCCTGGTCCTGGTCCTGAACAACTACAGGTCTCATTAGCCCACTAGTTACCCACCCTGGTCCTGAACAACTACAGGTCTCATTGGCCCACTAATTACCATCCTTGGTCCTGAACAACTACAGGCCTCATTAGCCCACTAGTCTCCAACCCTGGTCCTGATCAACTACAGGTCTCATTAGCCCACTAGTCTCCAACCCTGGTCCTGGCCCTGGACAACTACATGTCTCATTGGCCCACTAGTCACCAACCCTGGTCCTGGTCAACTACAGGTCTCATTGGCCCACTAGTCACCAACCCTGGTCTTGGTGTTGGACAACTACAGGTCTCATTAGCCCACTAGTCTCCAACCCTGGTCCTGGACATCTACAGGTATCATTAGCCCACTAGTCTCCAACCCTGGTGTTGGGCAACTACAGGTCTCATTAGCCCACTAGTTTCCAACCCTGGTCCTGGACAACTACAGGTCTCATTAGCCCACTAATTACCAACCCTCGTCCTGGTCAACTACAGGTCTCATTAGCCCACTAGTCTCCAACCCTGGGTCCTGGTCCTTGTCAACCACAGGTCTCATTGGCCCACTAGTCTCCAACCCTGGTCCCTGTCCTGAACAACTACAGGTCTCATTAGCCCACTAGTTACCAACCCAGGTCCTGAACAACTACAGGTCTCATTGGCCCACTAGTTACCAACCCTGGTCCTGAACAACTACAGGTATCATTAGCCCACTAGTCCCCAACCCTGGTCCTGATCAACTACAGGTCTCATTAGCCCACTAGACTCCAACCCTGGTCCTGGACAACTACAGGTCTCATTAGCCCACTAGTTTCCATCCCTGGTCCTGGACAACTACAGGTCTCATTGGCCCACTAGTCTCAACCCTGGTCCTGGACAACTACAGGTCTCATTAGCCCACTAGACTCCAACCCTGGTCCTGGACAACTACAGGTCTCATTCGCCCACTAGTTTCCATCCCTGGTCCTAGACAACTACAGGTCTCATTAGCCCACTAGTCTCCAACCCTGGTCCTGGACAACTACAGGTCTCATTAGCCCACTAGTCTCCAACCCTGGTCCTGGACAACTACAGGTCTCATTAGCCCACTAGTCTCCAACCCTGGTCCTGGACAACTACAGGTCTCATTAGCCCACTAGTCTCCAACCCTGGTCCTGGTCAACTACAGGTCTCATTAGCCCACTAGTCCCCAACCCTGGTCCTGATCAACTACAGGTCTCATTAGCCCACTAGATTCCAACCCTGGTCCTGGACAACTACAGGTCTCATTAGCCCACTAGTCCCCAACCCTGGTCCTGGTCAACTACAGGGTCTGCAGACTATTGTTCCAGCCCACCACTAACACACCTGATTCAGCTAATCAGAGTCTGAATGAGGTGTGTTAGTGTTGGGCTGGAACTAAACCATGCATCCTGCTGCTCTCCAGGACCAGGCTGGGTGACTGTTCTGAGGTTTCAGTTGTAGTATTCAACCAGGCTGGGTGACTGTTCTGAGGTTTCAGTAGTATAATTCAACCAGGCTGGGTGACTGTTCTGAGGTTTCAGTAGTAGTATTCAACCAGGCTGGGTGACTGTTCTGAGGTTTCAGTAGTAGTATTCAACCAGGCTGGGTGACTGTTCTGAGGTTTCAGTAGTAGTATTCAACCAGGCTGGGTGACTGTTCTGAGGTTTCAGTAGTAGTATTCAACCAGGCTGGGTGACTGTTCTGAGGTTTCAGTTGTAGTATTCAACCAGGCTGGGTGACTGTTCTGAGGTTTCAGTTGTAGTATTCAACCAGGCTGGGTGACTGTTCTGAGGTTTCAGTAGTATAATTCAACCAGGCTGGGTGACTGTTCTGAGGTATCAGTTGTAGTATTCAACCAGGCTGGGTGACTGTTCTGAGGTTTCAGTAGTAGTATTCAACCAGGCTGGGTGACTGTTCTGAGGTATCAGTTGTAGTATTCAACCAGGCTGGGTGACTGTTCTGAGGTTTCAGTAGTAGTATTCAACCAGGCTGGGTGACTGTTCTGAGGTTTCAGTAGTAGTATTCAACCAGGCTGGGTGACTGTTCTGAGGTTTCAGTTGTAGTATTCAACCAGGCTGGGTGACTGTTCTGAGGTTTCAGTAGTAGTATTCAACCAGGCTGGGTGACTGTTCTGAGGTTTCAGTAGTAGTATTCAACCAGGCTGGGTGACTGTTCTGAGGTTTCAGTTGTAGTATTCAACCAGGCTGGGTGACTGTTCTGAGGTTTCAGTAGTATAATTCAACCAGGCTGGGTGACTGTTCTGAGGTTTCAGTAGTAGTATTCAACCAGGCTGGGTGACTGTTCTGAGGTTTCAGTTGTAGTATTCAACCAGGCTGGGTGACTGTTCTGAAGTTTCAGTTGTAGTATTGCATAAAGACCACTAGGGGGAAGACTTGTTCCAGATCAGTAACACAACCCCTGTCTCCTATCATATCATGTCGTAAGCTGTTCTCATCCTCAACAGCCTCCCTCCTCTCTCCAGACACAACCCCTAGCTCCTATCATATCATGTAGTAAGCTGTTCTCATCCTAAACAGCCTACCTCCTCTCTCCAGTCACAACCCCTAGCTTATATAGAGCTAGACGTTCCTCAACTAGATCACCCACTGTGTATATAGAGCTAGACGTTCCTCAACTAGATCACCCACCGTGTGTATAGAGCTAGACGTTCCTCAACTAGATCACCCACCTGGATATAGAGCTAGACGTTCCTCAACTAGATCACCCGCCTGGATATAGAGCTAGACGTTCCTCAACTAGATCATCCACCTGGATATAGAGCTAGACGTTCCTCAACTAGATCACCCACTGTGTAGGGAAGTCTTCTCCTCCACCTCCTTCAGTCACTGACGACTATGACTTGTAGGAATCAGTTCTCATGTTTCTCATCTAAAGTTTCTTATCTTTTGTCCTTTTCACCACCTAGTCCTCTCCTGTCGTATAAAAGGAGGACTTGTGTTGGTGGTTGTTGTGGGTGATGGGGATTGTTGTTGTTGTTGTTGTTGTTGTCATTGTTTTTGTTGTTGCTGCTGGATATTTGAGTGATGTTTGAATCAGTTGATTGTTTCCTTTTTACAAACACGCAACTGTGATTATATGCACTGATCGTATAAAACATTAAGAACACCTTCCTAATATTGAGTTGCATTGTACAAAACATTAAGAACACCTTCCTAATATTGAGTTGCATTGTACAAAACATTAAGAACACCTTCCTAATATTGAGTTGCATTGTACAAAACATTAAGAACACCTTCCTAATATTGAGTTGCATTGCAGGAAACATTAAGAGCGCCTTAATATTGAGGTGCATTTCTACTAGAATCTTGATCGACCAAGAGGAGTCTTTTCTTTTGACCAATCAATTTGACACATATAGACACACCCTATGTGTTTTAACAAAATTGACTACATGTATTGAACTTGTCTGATGCTTTAAGCTGTTTGTTTAAATAATTAAGATATGCAAATGACTCAAGAGGGAGCCAGAGATCAAGATAATGTAACTAGAAGAGGAAAGCCTGTTCCAGACCCTCCTGCTGCTGCTGCTGCTGCTGGTCATCACAGATTCTCAGGTTACCCTCCTCCCACTGCTACTGGCCATCACAGATTCTCAGGTTACCCTCCTCCTCCTCCTCCTGCTACTGCTGGCCATCACAGATTCTCAGGTTACCCTCCTCCTCCCACTGCTGCTGGCCATCACAGATTCTCAGGTTACCCTCCTCCTCCTCCCACTGCTACTGGCCATCACAGATTCTCAGGTTACCCTCCTCCTCCTCCCACTGCTGCTGGCCATCACAGATTCTCAGGTTACCCTCCTCCTCCTCCCACTGCTACTGGCCATCACAGATTCTCAGGTTACCCTCCTCCTCCTGCTGCTGCTGGCCATCACAGATTCTCAGGTTACCCTCCTCCTCCTCCCACTGCTACTGGCCATCACAGATTCTCAGGTTACCCTCCTCCTCCTCCTCCTCCCTCTGCTGCTGGCCATCACAGATTCTCAGGTTACCCTCCTCCTCCTCCCTCTGCTGCTGGCCATCACAGATTCTCAGGTTACCCTCCTCCTCCTCCTCCTCCTCCCTCTGCTGCTGGCCATCACAGATTCTCAGGTTACCCTCCTCCTCCCGCTGCTGCTGCTGGCCATAACAGATTCTCCGGTGACCCTCCTGAAGTTGCCGGTAATAGGCTACACCAAGGGTCGGCAACCTTTTCCATTTGGACTGACAGTTTAGCTTACCATATCTACCAGTCTGTGTGCAAGTAATGATTTTTATTAACAGTCTAATTTAATTCATTGTCTGTGATTAATTAAAATTCTATCTAAATTAAAATTATACAAATCTACAAATAACTTTTATTGCCAACTATGTAAAAATAGCCTACATAAAGCCAACACATAAAAACATTGCATCCTGCTGTTAGAAAATATCCTGATAAAAATAAACATCCTATAAATCACATTGGCTAGGCATGGCCTGTCTACAACGAACTGGAAACATTGGCTAGGCATGGCCTGTCTACAACAAACTGGAAACATTGGCTAGGCATGGCCTGTCTACAACGAACTGGAAACATTGGCTAGGCATGGCCTGTCTACAACGAACTGGAAACATTGGCTAGGCATGGCCTGTCTACAACGAACTGGAAACATTGGCTAGGCATGGCCTGTCTACAACGAACTGGAAACATTGGCTAGGCATGGCCTGTCTACAACGAACTGAAAACATTGGCTAGGCATGGCCTGTCTACAATGAACTGGAAACATTGGCTAGGCATGGCCTGTCTACAACGAACTGGAAACATTGGGTACGCATGGCCTGTCTACAACGAACTGGAAACATTGGCTAGGCATGGCCTGTCTACAAAGAACTAGAAACATTGACTATGCATGGCCTGTCTACAACGAACTGGAAACATTGGCTACGCATGGCCTGTCAACAACGAACTGGAAACATTGGGTACACATGGCCTGTCTACAACGAACTGGAAACCTTGGGTACGCATGGCCTGTCTACAACGAACTGGAAACATTGGGTACACATGGCCTGTCTACAACGAACTGGAAACATTGGCTACGCATGGCCTGTCTACAACGAACTGGAAACATTGGCTAGGCATGGCCTGTCTACAACGAACTGGAAACATTGGCTATGCATGGCCTGTCTACAACGAACTGGAAACATTGGCTACGCATGGCCTGTCTACAACGAACTGGAAACATTGGCTACGCATGGCCTGTCTACAACGAACTGGAAACATTGGCTAGGCATGGCCTGTCTACAACGAACTGGAAACATTGGCTACGCATGGCCTGTCTACAACGAACTGGAAACCTTGGGTACGCATGGCCTGTCTACAACGAACTGGAAACATTGGGTACACATGGCCTGTCTACAATGAACTGGAAACATTGGCTAGGCATGGCCTGTCTACAACGAACTGGAAACATTGGCTACGCATGGCCTGTCTACAACGAACTGGAAACATTGGCTACGCATGGCCTGTCTACAACAAACTGGAAACATTGGCTACGCATGGCCTGTCTACAACGAACTGGAAACATTGGCTAGGCATGGCCTGTCTACAACAAACTGGAAACATTGGCTACGCATGGCCTGTCTACAACGAACTGGAAACATTGGCTAGGCATGGCCTGTCTACAACGAACTGGAAACATTGGCTATGCATGGCCTGTCTACAACGAACTGGAAACATTGGCTACGCATGGCCTGTCTACAACGAACTGGAAACATTGGCTACGCATGGCCTGTCTACAACGAACTGGAAACATTGGCTAGGCATGGCCTGTCTACAACGAACTGGAAACATTGGCTACACATGGCCTGTCTACAACGAACTGGAAACATTGGCTAGACAAATCCCTTTCTTCCTGGAGCGTGTCGTCCCTGAGACAGGTGCAAATCAGACAGGTGTCTCGTGTGCCATGAATTATTTTTATTTTTTTTGGGGGACTGCTGGACTATACAGACCCTTTTAGTCATTCACCATATAAATCACCTTATGAAAGTTGCACAGTATAATTATACCCTTAATCTGGTAACAAATCACATCTAGTGATACATACCTTGACATTTTCTGCCATCCCATTGTGACATTGTGGGAGGATAAAAAAACCTTCATTTAATGACAATGCTTTTCTCAGCCGTTATAAACGCTAGGTTACAGTTTGTTGTGGTAACAGTCCCCAGTATCAACATTTCCAAGCAAACAAAAACAGGGAGAACCTGTTGACAGATACAATAACTTTTAGCCAGAATTCAGCCAGCCTTCACAAGATCATACATAACATGTGAAAATAAAAATAAATAAATATTAATATTAATATATATAATAAATATAAATATAAATATATATAATAATAGAAATATATATAAATATATAAATATATATAACAAATATAAATATATATATTTATAATAAATATAAATATATATATATATAATAAATATAAATATAAATATATATAATAAATACATATAATAAATATAAATATATATAATAAATATATATAATAAATATAAATATAAATATGTATAATAATTATAAATATATATAATAAATATAATAAACATAAATATATATATATATAATAAATATAAATATAAATATATATAATAAATATAAATATAAATATATATAATAAATATAAATATAAATATATATCAAAAATATATATAATAAATATAAATTTATATAATAACTATAAATATATATATATATAAATATAAATATAAATATATATAATAAATATAAATATAAATATATATATTAAATATAAATATAAATATATGTAAAAAATATATATAATAAATATAAATGTATATAATAACTATAAATATATATATAATAAATATAAATATATATAACAAATATAAATATAAATATATATAATAAATATAAATATATATAATACATATAAATATAAATATATATAATAAATATATATATATATATATAGAATAAATATATATATATATATAGAATAAATATAAATATTGATATATATATAATAAATTGAAATATATATAATAAATATAAATATATATACTAAATATAAATATAAATATATATAATAAATATAAATATATATAATTCATATAAATATATATAATACATATAAATTTAAATATATATATATATAATAAATATAATAAACATAAATATATATATATAATAAATATAAATATTAATATATATAATAAATTTAAATATATATAATAAATATAAATATATATAACAAATATAAATATATATATTTATAATAAATATAAATATAAATATACATAATAAATACATATAATAAATATAAATATATATAATAAATATATATAATAAATATAAATATATATAATAAATATAATAAATATAAATATATATAATAAATAAATATAAATGTATATAATAAATATATATAATATATATAAA
This sequence comes from Oncorhynchus mykiss, assembly GCF_013265735.2. Classification (NCBI taxonomy): domain Eukaryota; kingdom Metazoa; phylum Chordata; class Actinopteri; order Salmoniformes; family Salmonidae; genus Oncorhynchus; species Oncorhynchus mykiss. The sequence goes on from NW_023493693.1 coordinate 75,143, forward strand.
TATAAATATATATAATAAATATAAATATAATAAATATAAATATATATAATAAATATAAATATATATATAATAAATATATATATATATATAATAAATATAAATATAAATATATACAATAAATATATATAATAAATATAAATATATATAATAAATATAAATATAATAAATATAAATATATATAATAAATATAAGTATATATATAATAAATATATATAATAAATATAAATATAAATATAAATATAATAAATATATATAATAAATATAAATATATATATAATAAATATAAATATGTGTTTTACACCTACGGCAGAGGAAGTACATTTCTGAGTGCGATATTCAGTTTCACTGGCATATAGTACGCTCTATGGATGATCTTAAACTGCAGTAATTTATGTCTGAGATTATACGAACATGACTGGGCATGTTCTACCATATCTGTATCCCTTCATCATCATCATCATCATCATCATCATCATCATCAACACTATCAGCATCATCATCACTATCATCAGCATCATCATCAACACCGTCATCATCATCATCATCATCACTATGGGCTCTACCATATCTGTATCCATTCATCATCATCATTATTTATTTAACTAGGCAAGTCAGTTAAGAACAAATTCTTATTTTCAATGATGGCCTAGGAACAGGGGGTTAACTGCCTTGTACAGGGGCAGATTGACAGATTTGCACGTTGTCAGCTCGGGGATTTGAACTTGCAACCTTTCGGTTACTAGTCCAACACTCTGACCACTAGGCTACGCTGCCACCATCATCATCATCATCACTATCATCATCATCATCATCATCATCATCATCATCACTATCATCATCATCATCATCATCATCATCATCATCATCATCATCATCATCATCACCGTCATCATCATCATCATCACTATCATCATCATCATCATCATCACCATCATCATCACCATCATCACCACCATCACCACCATCACCATCACCACCATCATCATCACTATGGGCTCTACCATATCTGTATCCATTCATCATCATCATCATCATCATCATCATCATCACCACCATCATCATCATCATCATCACTATCATCATCATCATCATCATCATCACTATCATCATCATCATCATCATCATCATCATAAATATTATATAAATATTTATTATATATATATTTATATTTATTATATATATTTATTATATTTATATTTATATTTATATTTATTATATATATTTATGATGATGATTTTTGGATATCAGAGCGGCGGTAACGACCAGGAAAATGACTTTCCCGAATTGGATCCTTTGTTTGTACCCCCCAGGGCAAGTTAACTTATCCCAGAGGCTGCTCCAAGTTGCCGCTGGAGGAGAAGAGGTATTCCCGACTCAGGAGGAGTGCGCACCACCCACCACTTCAGAGCATATTACTCACTAATGTTCAGTCTCTGGACAATAAGGTAGACGAGCTCAGGGCGAGGATCTCCTTCCAGAGATACATCGGGGATTGTAACATCACGGAATCATGGCTCTCTCGGGACATACTGTCCCCGCCCATACAGCCAGCTGGGTTCTCAGTTCATCGTGCAGACAGGAATAAAGAACTCTCTGGGAAGAAGAAAGGCTGGGGGTGTATGCTTCATAATTAACTACTCAATCAAATTTCAATCAAATGTATTTATAAAGCCCTTTTTAACATCAGTCGATGTCACAAAGTGCTGTACAGAATCCCAGCCTAAAACCCCAAACAGTCGATGTCACAAAGTGCTGTACAGAATCCCAGCCTAAAACCCCAAACAGTCGATGTCACAAAGTGCTGTACAGAATCCCAGCCTAAAACCCCAAACAGTCGATGTCACAAAGTGCTGTACAGAATCCCAGCCTAAAACCCCAAACAGTCGATGTCACAAAGTGCTGTACAGAATCCCAGCCTAAAACCCCAAGCAGCAAGCATTGCAAACAGCGCAGGTGTAGAAGCATCGCGCCGACAGAAACAACCATCTTTCTGGTAAGTAGAGGGGCGGGGGCGTATGCCTTATGGTTAACGAGATGTGGTGTGGTCATAACAACATACAGGAACTCAAGTCCCTCTGTTCACCTGACTTAGAATTCCTCACAATCAAATGTCGACCGCATTATCTACCAAGGGAATTCTCTTCGATTATAATCACAGCCGTATATATACCCCCCTCCCCCCCAAGCAGACACATCGATGGCCCTGAACAAACTTTATTTGACTCTATGTAAACTGGAAACCTCATATCCTAAGGCTGCATTCATTGTAGCTGGGGATTTTAACAAAGCTAATCTGAAAACAAGACTCCCTAAATTGTATCAGCATATCAATTGCGCAACTAGGGCTGGTAAAACCCTGGATCATTGCTATTCTAACTTCCGCAATGCATATAAGGCCCTCCCCCGCTCTCCTTTCGGAAAAGATGACCACGACTCCATTTTGTTGCTCCCTGCCTACAGACAGAAACTAAAACAAGAAGCTCCCGCGCTCAGGTCTGTTCAACGCTGGTCCGACCAATCTGATTCCACACTTCAAGACTGCTTCAATCTCGTGGATTGGGATATGTTACGCATTGCTTCCAACAACAACATTGACGAATATGCTGATTCGGTGAGCGAGTTCATTAGAAAGTGCATTGATGATGTCATACCCATAGCAAAGATTAAAACATTCCCAAACCAGAAACCGTGGATTGATGGCAGCATTTGCGTGAAACTGAAAGCACAAACCACTGCTTTTAACCAGGGCAAGGTGACCGGAAACATGACCGAATACAAACAGTGTAACTATTCCCTCCGCAAGGCAATCAAACAAGCTAAGCGTCAGTATAGAGACAAAGTAGAGTTGCAATTCAACGGCTCAGACACAAGAGGTATGTGGCAGGGTCTACAGTCAATCACGGATTACAAAAAGAAAACCAGCCCCGCCACGGACCAGGAGGTCTTGCTCCCAGGCAGACTAATTAACTTTTTTGCCCACTTTGAGGACAATACAGTGCCACTGACACTGCCCGCAACCAAAACCTGCGGACTCTCCTTCACTGCAGTCGACGTGAGTAAAACATTTAAACGTGTTAACCCTCGCAAGGCTGCAGGCCCAGACGGCATCCCCAGCCGCGTCCTCAGAGCATGCGCAGACCAGCTGGCTGGTGTGTTTACGGACATATTCAATCAATCCCTATCCCAGTCTGCTGTTCCCACATGCTTCAAGAGGACCACCATTGTCCCTGTTCCCAAGAAAGCTAAGGTAACTGAGCTAAACGACTACCGCCCCGTAGCACTCACTTCCATCATCATGAAGTGCTTTGAGAGACTAGTCAAGGACTATATCACCTTCACCCTACCCAACACTCTAGACCCACTCTAATTTGCTTACTGCCCCAATAGGTTCACAGATGACGCAATCGCATCCACAGTGCACACACTACAATTTCCACTCCAATTTGCACACTGCCCTAACCCATCTGGACAAGGGGAATACCTATGTGAGAACGCTGTTCATCGATTACAGCTCAGCATTTAACACCATAGTACACTCCAAACTCATCATCAAGCTCGAGACCCTGGGTCTCGACCCCGCCTTGTGCAACTGGGTACTGGACTTCCTGACGGGCTGCCCCCAGGTGGTGAGGGTAGGTAACAACATCTCCACCCCACTGATCCTCAACACTGGGGCCCCACAAGGGTGCGTTCTGAGCCCTCTCCTGTGCTCCCTGTTCACCCACGACTGCGTGGCCATGCACGCCTCCAACTCAATCATCAAGTTTGCAGATGAAACTACAGTGGTAGGCTTGATTACCAACAACGACGAGACGGCCTACGGGGAGGAGGTGAGGGCCCTCGGAGTGTGGTGTCAGGAAAATAACCTCACACTCAACGTCAACAAAACAAAGGAGATGATTGTGGACTTCAGGAAACAGCAGAGGGAGCACCCCCTATCCACATCGATGGGACAGTAGTGGAGAGGGTAGTAAGTTAAGTTCCTCGGCGTACACATCACAGACAAACTGAATTGGTCCACCCACACAGCAGCGACTCTTCAACCTCAGGAGGCTGAAGAAATTTGTCTTGTCACCAAAAGCACTCACAAACTTCTACAGATGCACAATCGAGAGCATCCTGTCGGGCTGTATCACTGCCTGGTACGGCAACTGCTCCGCCCACAACCATTAGGCTCTCCAGAGGGTAGTGAGGTCTGCACAACGCATCACCGGGGGCAAACTACCTGCCCTCCAGGACATCTACACCACCCGATGTCACAGGAAGGCCATAAAGATCATCAAGGACAACAACCACCCGAGCCACTGCCTGTTCATCCCGCTATCATCCAGAAGGCGAGGTCAGTACAGGTGTATCAAAGCATGGACCGAGAGACTGAAAAACAGCTTCTATCTCAAGGCCATCAGACTGCTTCTTGACGCTACCCATCCCTTTAGCGGGACAATTGTCATCAAGAATTGAATTGCTGAATTGCAGAGCGCCAAATTCAAGTACTAGGCCAGACTAGTGTCTAGGTTTGATTTGGTACTAGGCCAGACTAGTGTCTAGGGGTTGATTTGGTACTAGGCCAGACTAGTGTCTACCGGTTGATTTGGTACTAGGCCAGACTAGTGTCTAGGGGTTAATTTGGTACTAGGCCAGACTAGTGTCTAGGGGTTGATTTGGTACTAGGCCAGACTAGTGTCTAGGGGTTGATTTGGTACCTGCCAGACAAGTGTCTACCGGTTGATTTGGTACTAGGCCAGACTAGTGTCTAGGGGTTAATTTGGTACTAGGCCAGACTAGTGTCTAGGGGTTAATTTGGTACTAGGCCAGACTAGTGTCTAGGGGTTAATTTGGTACTAGGCCAGACTAGTGTCTAAGGGTTGATTTGGTACTAGGCCAGACTAGTGTCTAGGGGTTAATTCGGTACTAGCCCAGACAAGTGTCTAGGGGTTAATTTGGTACTAGGCCAGACACTTGAGGCAGTAGTGAACACAGAGTAACAGCACACCACCCTGCATCCCACTGCTGGCCTGCTTCTGAAGCTAAGCAGGGTTGGTCCTGGTTGGTCCCTTTATGGGAGACCAGATGCTGCTGGCCTGCTTCTGAAGCTAAGCAGGGTTGGTCCTGGTCAGTTCCTGGATGGGAGACCAGATGCTGCTGGAAGTGGTGTTGGAGGGCCAGTAGGAGGCACTCTTTCCTCGGATCTAAAAAATATCCCAATGCCCCAGGGCAGTGGGGACGTTGCCTGTGTAGGGTGCTGTCTTTCAGATGGGACGTTAAACGGGTGTCCTGGCTCTCTGAGGCCATTAAAGATCCCATTGCACTTTTTGTAAGAGTAGGGGTGTTAACCCTGGTGTCCTGGCTAAATTCCCAAGCTGTCCCTCATACTATCAAGGTCACCTAATCATCCCCAGTTTACAATTGGCTCATTCATCCCCTCCCCTGTAACTATTCCCCAGGTTGTTTCTGTAAATGAGAACGTGTTCTAAGTCAACTTACCTGTTAAATTTATAAAGTTGGGTTATTGTAGACTGATGAAATGTCCTCCCTCTAGTGGTGAAAACAGAGAACTGCAGGGTTATTATAGACTGATGTCATGTCCTCCCTCTAGTGGTGAAAACAGAGAACTGCATGGTTATTATAGACTGATGTCACGTCCTCCCTCTAGTGGTGACAACAGAGTACTGCAGGGTTAATATAGACTGATGACACTTCCTCCCTCTAGTGTTGACAACAGAGAACTGCATGGTTATTATAGACTGATGTCACGTCCTCCCTCTAGTGGTGACAACAGAGAACTGCATGGTTATTATAGACTGATGACACGTCCTCCCTCTAGTGGTGACAACAGAGAACTGCAGGGTTAATATAGACTGATGACACTTCCTCCCTCTAGTGGTGACAACAGAGAACTGCATGGTTATTATAGACTGATGTCACGTCCTCCCTCTAGTGGTGACAACAGAGAACTGCATGGTTATTATAGACTGATGACACGTCCTCCCTCTAGTGGTGACAACAGAGAACTGCAGGGTTATCATAGACTGATGACACGTCCTCCCTCTAGTGGTGACAACAGAGAACTGCATGGTTATTATAGACTGATGTCACGTCCTCCCTCTAGTGGTGACAACAGAGAACTGCATGGTTATTATAGACTGATGACACGTCCTCCCTCTAGTGGTGACAACAGAGAATTGCAGGGTTAATATAGACTGATGACACTTCCTCCCTCTAGTGGTGACAACAGAGAACTGCATGGTTATTATAGACTGATGTCACGTCCTCCCTCTAGTGGTGACAACAGAGAACTGCATGGTTATTATAGACTGATGACACGTCCTCCCTCTAGTGGTGACAACAGAGAACTGCAGGGTTATTATAGACTGATGACACGTCCTCCCTCTAGTGGTGACAACAGAGAACTGCAGGGTTAATATAGACTGATGACACTTCCTCCCTCTAGTGGTGACAACAGAGAACTGCATGGTTATTATAGACTGATTTCACGTCCTCCCTCTAGTGGTGACAACAGAGACCTGCATGGTTATTATAGACTGATGACACGTCCTCCCTCTAGTGGTGACAGAGAACTGCAGGGTTATCATAGACTGATGACACGTCCTCCCTCTAGTGGTGACAGAGAACTGCATGGTTATTATAGACTGATGACACGTCCTCCCTCTAGTGGTGAAAACAGAGAACTGCAGGGCTATTATAGACTGATGACACTTCCTCCCTCTAGTGGTGAAAACAGAGTACTGCAGGGTTATTATAGACTGATGTCCGTAATGTAATAATATAATCTGTATAATCTGATCACATTCATTATCTCTGTCATTAACATATTATTGAATGTATTATTTTGAAACATTTAAAATAGAAACCTCAGAAACAGGTGGAACATGGAAAACATTTAAAATAGAAACCTCAGAAACAGGTGGAACATGGAAAAAAAAGACAACAGATATGAAAGTTTTGTTGATTTATTAGTTATAATATAACATTATTTTGCATGACTTTTTAGGTTAATTATTATTTTGAAGCAGATGCAGATGTCTCTTTCACACTATTAAACACATGATATGTCCTGGAGCTCAGGAAGGAGTTGCAGTCAGACAGACTATCACTATAAAACACATGATATGTCCTGGAGCTCAGGAAGGAGTTGTAGAACAGACTATCACTATTAAACACATGATATGTCCTGGAGCTCAGGAAGGAGTTGTAGAACAGACTATCACTATAAAACACATGATATGTCCTGGAGCTCAGGAAGGAGTTGTAGTCAGACTGACTATCACTATTAAACACATGATATGTCCTGGAGCTCAGGAAGGAGTTGTAGAACAGACTATCACTATAAAACACATGATATGTCCTGGAGTTCAGGAAGGAGTTGTAGTCAGACAGACTATCACTATAAAACACATGATATGTCCTGGAGCTCAGGAAGGAGTTGTAGAACAGACAGACTATCACTATAAAACACATGATATGTCCTGGAGCTCAGGAAGGAGTTGTAGAACAGACTATCACTATAAAACACATGATACGTCCTGGAGCTCAGGAAGGAGTTGTAGTCAGACAGACTATCACTATAAAACACATGATATGTCCTGGAGCTCAGGAAGGAGTTGTAGAACAGACTATCACTATTAAACACATGATATGTCCTGGAGCTCAGGAAGGAGTTGTAGAACAGACTATCACTATAAAACACATGATATGTCCTGGAGCTCAGGAAGGAGTTGTAGAACAGACTATCACTATTAAACACATGATATGTCCTGGAGCTCAGGAAGGAGTTGTAGAACAGACTATCACTATAAAACACATGATATGTCCTGGAGCTCAGGAAGGAGTTGTAGAACAGACAGACTATCACTATTAAACACATGATATGTCCTGGAGCTCAGGAAGGAGTTGTAGAACAGACTATCACTATAAAACACATGATATGTCCTGGAGCACAGGAAGGAGTTGTAGTCAGACAGACTATCACTATTAAACACATGATATGTCCTGGAGCTCAGGAAGGAGTTGTAGAACAGACTATCACTATAAAACACATGATATGTCCTGGAGCTCAGGAAGGAGTTGTAGAACAGACTATCACTATTAAACACATGATATGTCCTGGAGCTCAGGAAGGAGTTGTAGTCAGACAGACTATCACTATAAAACACATGATATGTCCTGGAGCTCAGGAAGGAGTTGTAGAACAGACTATCACTATTAAACACATGATATGTCCTGGAGCTCAGGAAGGAGTTGTAGTCAGACAGACTATCACTATAAAACACATGATATGTCCTGGAGCTCAGGAAGGAGTTGTAGAACAGACAGACTATCACTATTAAACACATGATATGTCCTGGAGCTCAGGAAGGAGTTGTAGTCAGACAGACTATCACTATAAAACACATGATATGTCCTGGAGCTCAGGAAGGAGTTGTAGAACAGACTATCACTATAAAACACATGATATGTCCTGGAGCTCAGGAAGGAGTTGTAGTCAGACAGACTATCACTATAAAACACATGATATGTCCTGGAGCTCAGGAAGGAGTTGTAGTCAGACAGACTATCACTATAAAACACATGATATGTCCTGGAGCTCAGGAAGGAGTTGTAGTCAGACAGACTATCACTATAAAACACATGATATGTCCTGGAGCTCAGGAAGGAGTTGTAGAACAGACTATCACTATTAAACACATGATATGTCCTGGAGCTCAGGAAGGAGTTGTAGAACAGACTATCACTATAAAACACATGATACGTCCTGGAGCTCAGGAAGGAGTTGTAGTCAGACAGACTATCACTATAAAACACATGATATGTCCTGGAGCTCAGGAAGGAGTTGTAGAACAGACTATCACTATTAAACACATGATATGTCCTGGAGCTCAGGAAGGAGTTGTAGAACAGACTATCACTATAAAACACATGATATGTCCTGGAGCTCAGGAAGGAGTTGTAGAACAGACTATCACTATTAAACACATGATATGTCCTGGAGCTCAGGAAGGAGTTGTAGAACAGACAGACTATCACTATAAAACACATGATATGTCCTGGAGCTCAGGAAGGAGTTGTAGAACAGACTATCACTATAAAACACATGATATGTCCTGGAGCTCAGGAAGGAGTTGTAGAACAGACAGACTATCACTATTAAACACATGATATGTCCTGGAGCTCAGGAAGGAGTTGTAGAACAGACTATCACTATAAAACACATGATATGTCCTGGAGCACAGGAAGGAGTTGTAGTCAGACAGACTATCACTATTAAACACATGATATGTCCTGGAGCTCAGGAAGGAGTTGTAGAACAGACTATCACTATAAAACACATGATATGTCCTGGAGCTCAGGAAGGAGTTGTAGAACAGACTATCACTATTAAACACATGATATGTCCTGGAGCTCAGGAAGGAGTTGTAGTCAGACAGACTATCACTATAAAACACATGATATGTCCTGGAGCTCAGGAAGGAGTTGTAGAACAGACTATCACTATTAAACACATGATATGTCCTGGAGCTCAGGAAGGAGTTGTAGTCAGACAGACTATCACTATAAAACACATGATATGTCCTGGAGCTCAGGAAGGAGTTGTAGAACAGACAGACTATCACTATTAAACACATGATATGTCCTGGAGCTCAGGAAGGAGTTGTAGTCAGACAGACTATCACTATAAAACACATGATATGTCCTGGAGCTCAGGAAGGAGTTGTAGAACAGACTATCACTATTAAACACATGATATGTCCTGGAGCTCAGGAAGGAGTTGTAGAACAGACTATCACTATAAAACACATGATATGTCCTGGAGCTCAGGAAGGAGTTGTAGTCAGACAGACTATCACTATAAAACACATGATATGTCCTGGAGCTCAGGAAGGAGTTGTAGTCAGACAGACTATCACTATAAAACACATGATATGTCCTGGAGCTCAGGAAGGAGTTGTAGTCAGACAGACTATCACTATAAAACACATGATATGTCCTGGAGCTCAGGAAGGAGTTGTAGAACAGACTATCACTATTAAACACATGATATGTCCTGGAGCTCAGGAAGGAGTTGTAGAACAGACTATCACTATAAAACACATGATATGTCCTGGAGCTCAGGAAGGAGTTGTAGAACAGACTATCACTATAAAACACATGATACGTCCTGGAGCTCAGGAAGGAGTTGTAGTCAGACAGACTATCACTATTAAACACATGATATGTCCTGGAGCTCAGGAAGGAGTTGTAGAACAGACTATCACTATTAAACACATGATACGTCCTGGAGCTCAGGAAGGAGTTGTAGTCAGACAGACTATCACTATAAAACACATGATATGTCCTGGAGCTCAGGAAGGAGTTGTAGTCAGACAGACTATCACTATTAAACCCATGATATGTCCTGGAGCTCAGGAAGGAGTTGTAGAACAGACTATCACTATAAAACACATGATATGTCCTGGAGCTCAGGAAGGATTTGTAGTCAGACAGGGAGAAAGTGAGTTTATTAAAGCCTACGTTGTTTAAATGAAAACATATTGTCAATATAACTCACAGGATCAGAACAACACATATGGTTCCCTCTGTCTAAAACATCTGGGGAGAACAGTAGGACAGTAGAGAACATCCCAAAACAACTGGGGAGAACAGTAGGACAGTAGAGGACAACCCAAAACAACTGGGGAGAACAGTAGGACAGTAGAGAACATCCCAAAACAACTGGGGAGAACAGTAGAACAGTAGAGGACATCCCAAAACATCTGGGGAGAACAGTAGGACAGTAGATGACATCCCAAAACAACTGGGGAGAACAGTAGAACAGTAGAGGACATCCCAAAACAACTGGGGAGAACAGTAGAGGACATCCCAAAACAACTGGGGAGAACAGTAGAACAGTAGAGGACATCCCAAAACAACTGGGGAGAACAGTAGAGGACATCCCAAAACATCTGGGGAGAACAGTAGGACAGTAGAGGACATCCCAAAACAACTGGGGAGAACAGTAGAGGACATCCCAAAACATCTGGGGAGAACAGTAGGACAGTAGATGACATCCCAAAACAACTGGGGAGAACAGTAGAGGACATCCCAAAACATCTGGGGAGAACAGTAGGACAGTAGAGGACATCCCAAAACATCTGGGGAGAACAGTAGGACAGTAGAGAACATCCCAAAACAACTGGGGAGAACAGTAGAGGACATCCCAAAACAACTGGGGAGAACAGTAGAACAGTAGAGGACATCCCAAAACAACTGGGGAGAACAGTAGGACAGTAGAGGACATCCCAAAACATCTGGGGAGAACAGTAGGACAGTAGAGGACATCCCAAAACAACTGGGGAGAACAGTAGAGGACATCCCAAAACAACTGGGGAGAACAGTAGAACAGTAGAGGACATCCCAAAACATCTGGGGAGAACAGTAGGACAGTAGAGGACATCCCAAAACAACTGGGGAGAACAGTAGGACAGTAGAGGACATCCCAAAACAACTGGGGAGAACAGTAGAGGACATCCCAAAACAACTGGGGAGAACAGTAGAACAGTAGAGGACATCCCAAAACAACTGGGGAGAACAGTAGAGGACATCCCAAAACATCTGGGGAGAACAGTAGGACAGTAGAGGACATCCCAAAACAACTGGGGAGAACAGTAGAGGACATCCCAAAACATCTGGGGAGAACAGTAGGACAGTAGATGACATCCCAAAACAACTGGGGAGAACAGTAGAGGACATCCCAAAACAACTGGGGAGAACAGTAGGACAGTAGAGGACATCCCAAAACATCTGGGGAGAACAGTAGGACAGTAGAGGACATCCCAAAACATCTGGGGAGAACAGTAGGACAGTAGAGGACATCCCAAAACATCTGGGGAGAACAGTAGGACAGTAGAGGACATCCCAAAACATCTGGGGAGAACAGTAGGACAGTAGAGGACATGCCAAAACAACTGGTGAGAACAGTAGAACAGTAGAGGACATACCAAAACAACTGGGGAGAACAGTAGAACCGTAGAGGACATGCCAAAACAACTGGGGAGAACAGTAGAACAGTAGAGGACATACCACAACAACTGGGGAGAACAGTAGAACAGTAGAGGACATGCCAAAACAACTGGGGAGAACAGTAGAACAGTAGAGAACATGCCAAAACAACTGGGGAGAACAGTAGAACAGTAGAGGACATGCCAAAACAACTGGGGAGAACAGTAGAACAGTAGAACAGTAGAGGACATCCCTAAACATCTGGGGAGAACAGTAGAGGACATACCAAAACATCTGGGGAGAACAGTAGAACAGTAGAGGACATCCCAAAACAACTGGGGAGAACAGTAGAGGACATCCCAAAACATCTGGGGAGAACAGTAGGACAGTAGAGGACATACCACAACAACTGGGGAGAACAGTAGAACAGTAGAGGACATGCCAAAACAACTGGGGAGAACAGTAGAACAGTAGAGGACATACCACAACAACTGGGGAGAACAGTAGAACAGTAGAGGACATCCCAAAACAACTGGGGAGAACAGTAGAGAACATCCCAAAACAACTGGGGAGAACAGTAGAACAGTAGAGGACATACCACAACAACTGGGGAGAACAGTAGAACAGTAGAGGACATGCCAAAACAACTGGGGAGAACAGTAGAACAGTAGAGAACATGCCAAAACAACTGGGGAGAACAGTAGAACAGTAGAGGACATGCCAAAACAACTGGGGAGAACAGTAGAACAGTAGAACAGTAGAGGACATCCCTAAACATCTGGGGAGAACAGTAGAGGACATACCAAAACATCTGGGGAGAACAGTAGAACAGTAGAGGACAACCCAAAACAACTGGGGAGAACAGTAGAACAGTAGAGGACATCCCAAAACAACTGGGGAGAACAGTAGAACAGTAGAGGACAACCCAAAACAACTGGGGAGAACAGTAGAACAGTAGAGGACAACCCAAAACAACTGGGGAGAACAGTAGAACAGTAGAGGGAAACTAAAGGAAATGAAGGGCCAATAGGCTTTAGACCATCAAAGTGGAGAGGTCTCTGCCTTGTGGACACCAAGATGATAACAAGATGAGGTTGACCTTATGGGGACCAAGATGAGGTTGACCTTATGGGCACCAAGATGATAACAAGATGAGGTTGACCTTATGGACACCAAAATGATAACAAGATGAGGTTGACCTTATGGGCACCAAGATAATAACAAGATGAGGTTGACCTTATGGGCACCAAGATGAGGTTGACCTTATGGGCACCAAGATGATAACAAGATGAGGTTGACCTTATCAAATCAAATCAAATCAAATCAAATCAAATTTTATTTGTCACATACACATGGTTAGCAGATGTTAGTGCGAGTGTAGCGAAATGCTTGTGCTTCTAGTTCCGACAATGCAGTAATAACAAGTAATCTAACTAACAATCCCAAAACTACTGTCTTGTACACAGTGTAAGGGGATAAAGAATATGTACATAAGGATATATGAATGAGTGATGGTACAGAGCAGCATAGGCAAGATACAGTAGATGGTATCGAGTACAGTATGTACAAATGAGATGAGTATGTAAACAAAGTGGCATAGTATAGTATAAAGTGGCTAGTGATACATGTATTACATAAGGATACCGTCGATGATATAGAGTACAGTATATACGTATGCATATGAGATGAATAATGTAGGGTAAGTAACATTTATATAAGGTAGCATTGTTTAAAGTGGCTAGTGATATATTTACGTCATTTCCTATCAATTCCCATTATTAAAGTGGCTGGAGTTGAGTCAGTGTCAGTGTGTTGGCAGCAGCCACTCAGTGTTAGTGGTGGCTGTTTAACAGTCTGATGGCCTTGAGATAGAAGCTGTTTTTCAGTCTCTCGGTTCCAGCTTTGATGCACCTGTACTGACCTCGCCTTCTGGATGATAGCGGGGTGAACAGGCAGTGGCTCGGGTGGTTGATGTCCTTGATGATCTTTATGGCCTTCCTGTGACATCGGGTGGTGTAGGTGTCCTGGAGGGCAGGTAGTTTGCCCCCGGTGATGCGTTGTGCAGACCTCACTACCCTCTGGAGAGCCTTACGGTTGAGGGCGGTGCAGTTGCCATACCAGGCGGTGATACAGCCCGCCAGGATGCTCTCGATTGTGCATCTGTAGAAGTTTGTGAGTGCTTTTGGTGACAAGCCAAATTTCTTCAGCCTCCTGAGGTTGAAGAGGCGCTGCTGCGCCTTCTTCACGATGCTGTCTGTGTGAGTGGACCAATTCAGTTTGTCTGTGATGTGTATGCCGAGGAACTTAAAACTTGCTACCCTCTCCACTACTGTTCCATCGATGTGAATAGGGGGGTGTTCCCTCTGCTGTTTCCTGAAGTCCACAATCATCTCCTTAGTTTTGTTGACGTTGAGTGTGAGGTTATTTTCCTGACACCACACTCCGAGGGCCCTCACCTCCTCCCTGTAGGCCGTCTCATCGTTGTTGGTAATCAAGCCTACCACTGTTGTGTCGTCCGCAAACTTGATGATTGAGTTGGAGGCGTGCGTGGCCACGCAGTCGTGGGTGAACAGGGAGTACAGGAGAGGGCTCAGAACGCACCCTTGTGGGGCCCCAGTGTTGAGGATCAGCGGGGAGGAGATGTTGTTGCCTACCCTCACCACCTGGGGGCGGCCCGTCAGGAAGTCCAGTACCCAGTTGCACAGGGCGGACACCAAAATGATAACAAGATGAGGTTGACCTTATGGGCACCAAGATAATAACAAGATGAGGTTGACCTTATGGACACCAAGATGATAACAAGATGAGGTTGACCTTATGGGCACCAAGATGAGGTTGACCTTATGGGCAACAAGATGATAACAAGATGAGGTTGACCTTATGGGCACCAAGATAATAACAAGATGAGGTTGACCTTATGGACACCAAGATGATAACAAGATGAGGTTGACCTTATGGGCACCAAGATGATAACAAGATAAGGTTGACCTTAGGGGCACCAAGATGATAACAAGATGAGGTTGACCTCAGGGGCACCAAGATGATAACAAGATGAGGTTGACCTTATGGACACCAAGATGATAACAAGATGAGGTTGACTTTAGTGGCACAAAGATGATAACAATACGAGGTTGACCTTATGGGCACCAAGATGATAACAAGACGAGGTTGACCTTATGGGCACCAATATGATAACAAGACGAGGTTGACCTTATGGGCACCAAGATGATAACAAGACGAGGTTGACCTTATGGGCACCAAGATGATAACAAGACAAGGTTGACCTTATGGGCACCAGGATGATAACAAGATGAGGTTGACCTTATGGGCACCAAGATGATAACAAGACGAGGTTGACCTTATGGGCACCAAGATGATAACAAGATGAGGTTGACCTTATGGGCACCAAGATGATAACAAGATGAGGTTGACCTTATGGGCACCAAGATGATAACAAGATGAGGTTGACCTTATGGGCACCAAGATGAGGTTGACCTTATGGACACCAAGATGATAACAAGATGAGGTTGGCTTTATGGACACCAAGAGGATAACAAGATGAGGTTGGCCTTATGGACACCAAGATGATAACAAGATGAGGTTGGCTTTATGGACACCAAGAGGATAACAAGATGAGGTTGGCCTTATGGACACCAAGATGATAACAAGATGAGGTTGGCCTTATGGACACCAAGATGATAACAAGATGAGGTTGACTTTATGGGCACCAAGTTGATAACAAGATGAGGTTGGCTTTATGGACACCTAGATGTTAACAAGTTGAGGTTGACCTTATGGACACCAAAATGATAACAAGATGAGGTTGACCTTATGGACACCAAGATGATAACAAGATGAGGTTGGCCTGTTAAATAAAGAAACACACTCTATTCAACCAATCAGGTCTTTGAGGGAACATGAACTCTCCATTTTCAACAAGGTCTTGAAAAACCTCTTCATACTGCCCATATCTGCATCCCAGAACGTCTTCTCAAACTGAGGATGGTCATCATCGTCACCATCATCGTCATTGTCACCACCACCATCACCACCATCCCCATGGTCATCGTCCTCATCATCAATGCTTCTCCTCATCATCCACATCACGTAATGGGGATCCCTCATCTCCTTCATCATGTCATGGTGACTCCTCATTTCCCTCATCTTGTCACGGATTCCCCTCATCACGTCATGGCGACTCCTCCTCATCATGGCTCCGTCACCGTCAGCGTGGCTTCTCCTGGCATGGTCTGTAAACGCTGACAGATTGAACTTGAAGTGAACTGGAATGTCCTCAGGGTCGATGTGTTTAAAGAGTTGCCTTCCATCTGCATGTGTCATCAGGTTCACCATCTTCCATTTCTTCCATCTCTTCATTTCTTTACAATCTTCAGAGTCTAGATCCCTAAACTCAGCCGCATCGCACACAGAGCACAGAGCATTGACCCAGATCTGGCCCAAATCTAATGATCTACACTTGTCTTGTCTGTCATAGATAATGGTGAGAGAGAAGGGGATCTGGAATCCATCCTGGTAATTGATTTCATATATCATTGTAGATACCTCGTCATCTTGGGGTAGCTTGAAGCGGAACCCATTCTCCCACTGAACTCCCAGGATGTAGTTGATCATCAGCTCCATTACCTGGTCTTTGTCTCCCACCAGATAGATTGTCCTCCTGGTCCTGGAACTCTGCTCTCCAAACCTGAGCCTGGCTACTTCATCCACCGGCGGTATCGTTTCCATGGGGATCTCATAAACAGACGGCGAGCCAGGGTGCTTCAGTTCACTCTTTTCTTTTACACCGTCAGCCAACCGTGTGGTCTTTGAGAGAGTGGCGATGACGACTGGTGAGCTCCACTTGCTGATTCCAGCTTCACCACAGTCGTATCTGACTCTCACTGTGTATTTTGTGAGGGACTGCAGTCCGGCGATGATGCAGACGTTGTCTTTGGAAGTCCTCTTCATCCACTCTGCATCCCCCTCACTCTCCTCTGTGGGCACCTCTTTGTGTTCTACCACATAGTTCTGAATCTTGACCCCTTGTCCAATCACAGACGGCGTTGGACAGCACACCATGAGCTCAGTGGAGTAGGCTTTGATTTCAGGCTTACTGGGAGGGCAGGAAGGCAAGGTTTTGATGATGTCACTAACCTCGCTGCCTGGACCAAGGCCGGCTGAACACACGGCTCTGTATTTGAACTTGTACCCTGTACTGGGAAGCAGTCCAGACACTGTGTAGGCTGCGTCAGATTCAGACGTCTTCTCGCTGCTCCATCCATCTTTCTCATTAATACAGTATTCTATCAGGTAGTGGGTGACGTCATGGGCTCCCCTATCAGGAGGGAGCAACTCCAACTCCACACTGTTGTGAGTTCTGTCACATGCTGTTGGCTTCTCAAGTTTAGATGGAGGTTCCCAATGCTCGTTTCTTATGGATCCATTCTCATAAAGGTAAATGCTGGCTCCTTCTTGTTCCTTGTTGGGAATGGAGGCCAAGAGGAAACGTGATTGTGTGTCCTCTTTGTTAGCTTCAGCAAAATCTTTGAAAAGTCCAGCTTGCTTGTCCATGTCATCAAATACATTATCAGAATGGTACCATCTTGTCAGATCAGGTTTAACTGGAACTAAGGCTTGTGTGTTCTCAGAGCTTGGGGAATCCAAAGCTGACAGGACAGGGTCCTCGCACCCCAGAGAGGTGAAAGTGAAACATACAACACGCTTCACCTTTGAGTTCAAAACCTCTTTGTCAAGTTCCCTCTTCGATGTGACTATCTTGGTGGAACACGTCTGACTGTAGTCCTCTGTAATCATGCTTAGGAATCGATCAACCACATTGATCTCTCTCTCAATGCGATCCATACATTCACTGAGGATGTTGCTGTTGAAACGGAACTCTTGCTGCTTTGTCAAGAATTCGGACAACACCCTCTCTTCCTTTTCTCCCCCTCTAATAGACGGAAGGAGGTCTGCCAAAGTAGTCTTCAAATGCTCTGTGAAACACAGTTTTTTAAAGGTTTTCACTTTGGCATCAATTTCCTTGAAGTATTTTACTGGCTTGCTTCTCATTGCGTCGTTGCATCTCATCTCCAGCTCACTGAGGTCTTCCAGCACAGTCTGCCATTGGTCAACTAAGCTTCCACTGATCTGACAAACCATCTGGGTGGCGGTTGGGTCCAATTCTTTTAACGGAAGTAGATTCACTTGCACCGGAACCCCCTCACCTACCTTCTGAGGCAAGGTTTTGTAGGTGTCCATGGCATCTTGAAAAGATACAGGATTGTTTTCCAGGAGAACGTCCCCATGGAATCTACAAGAGAACTTGTCAGTTGTAGTTTCAGAAGTGTTCTTCTTGCCTAAAGCACTCTCACCCCCAATAGAAACATAGGGAATGCTATTAAGCGTCACTTTAAAGCTTCCCTCAATGTCTTTACGGTCCTCGTCACTTGAGACCTCACGATCGAACACAAAGAAAGCATTTGCTCCGTAAAGTATACCTGTGACCACATGTGTAGCTATGCCTTCCCTAAAAACCTCCTTGTACTTAATGTGTTCCTGCCCAAGGTGGTTCATGGACAGTTGAGTGTTTTTCTTAGTAGTGGTGTACCAAAGTGTGACTCTCGCATGATTCTGAGACTCTTTAACATCTTTCAAATACTTTGCTGATCCCTCCACCTTAACCAGCCCTGCCAAACAGCTTGTTTTGAGAGAGCCGTTCACATTTAACACAGAGTATTTGTCAGCTGTAGAATCAGATGTGATGACTTTGAAGTCGGTGAAAGGCTCGTCTGTCGTAATGATGTCCCTTCCGAGTGCTTCCTCGTCCCACAGCGTCAGGCCTGTAATCAGAGGAGACAAACCAAACACTAACAGTTATTTTATTGTGTGTGGATATGTATGTATGTATGTATGTATGTATGTATGTATGGGATATGTATGTATGTCTGACTGACTGACTGGCTGACTAACTGACTGACTGACTGAGTAGTGAGCAAGCGTGCTACCTGGAATGAGGTGATCATTGCGACAGTCATACAGCATTCCCAGGGAGAAGGGCCGTCCCAGTGCTGCTAGAGTCAAAGTTTGGTTTGAGCAAGGATCCATAGTAGGAAGTCACTGGTGGTCAGAATAAAACAAACAGAATAACTTGATGAAACACTGGTGGTCAGAATAAAACAAACAGAATAACTTGATGCATCACTGGTAGTCAGAATAAAGCAAACAGAATAACATGATGCATCACTGGTAGTCAGAATAAAACAAACAGAATAAGTTGATGCATCACTAGTAGTAAGAATAAAACAAACAGAATAACTTGATGCATCACTGGTAGTCAGAATAAAACAAACAGAATAACATGATGCATCACTGGTAGTCAGAAGAAAACAAACAGAATAACTTGATGCATCACTGGTAGTCAGAATAAAACAAACAGCATCACTACTTGAGTTCAATCACCTCTTGAAAATATCGATATAACATGAAAATTAAAAACAGTTGTCTGTTGGCCACAATGTGTCATCACATTAATCACTGTTTCCCTGGAAACAATCACTAAGGACTCATTCATTGTCAAGAAGTTAAGTGAATATAGTAGTGATCCTCGCTATATGAGCTGTTACAATTCCCAACAAGTGAGTTCACCTCACTCGGGTAAAGTTCACTATGTTAACCTCTGAATGAAAAGCATGGCCAAAGTAAACTGCCTGCTACTCAGGCCCAGAAGCTAGGATTTGCATACAATTAGTAGGTTTGGGTAGAAAGTACTCCAACGTTTCCAGAACTGTTAAAATAATGGCTGTAAGTATAACAGAACTGATATGGCAGGCGAAAACCTGAGAAAAATCCATCCAGGAAGTAGGATTTTTTATGTTTGTAGTTTTCCGTAACTCAAACGGATTCCATTGACTTATGACTCAAATTGCACTTCCTATGGCTTCCACTAGATGTCAACAGTCTTTAGAAACTGTTTCAGGCTTGTATTCTGACAAAAGAGGGAGTAAGGTCACTCTGTATGAGTGGACACTGCAGTGTCCCAGAGGTTTTTCTTGCGCGACAGAGAGCCTTTCTTGTTTTCCTTTTATATTGACGACGCTTTTGTCCGGTTGAAATATTATTGAGTATTACGACTAAAAACAACCTGTGGATTGATTATAAACATCGTTTGACATGTTTCTACGAACTTTACTGATACTTGTCGGATGTTTTGACTGCCTTTGAGCCTTGAGGAACAAAACGCGGTTTTGGATATAAAGAGGAACTTTATCGAACAAAATAAACATTGGGAGTCTTGTGAGTGCAACCATATGAAGATCATTGAAGGTAAGTGATACATTTTATTGCTATTTCTGAATTGTAATTGTTTTTAATGATTTGTCTGCTGGGCCCTGTCCTCAGATAATCGCATGGTATGCTTTCGCCGTAAAAGCCTTTTTGAAATCTTACACCGTGGTTGGAATAACAAGAACTTAACTTCTTGACGCAACCCATCCCGTTAGCGGGATCATTTTCATCAACAACCGCTGAATTGCAGAGCGCCACATTCAAAAAAAAGACTAAAAATATTTATATTCATGAAATCACAAGTGCAATATAGCAAAATACAGCTTAGCTTTTTGTTAATCCACCTGTCGTGTTAGATTTTGAAAATATGCTTTACAGCGAAAGCAATCCAAGCGTTTGTGTAAGTTTATCGATCACTAGACAAAACATTATGAACACCTAGCTTCAAAGTAGCTTGGTCGCCAAAATCAGAAAATAAATAAAATGAATCGCTTACCTTTGATGATCTTCGGATGTTTTCACTCACGAGACTCCCAGTTACACAATAAATGTTCCTTTTGTTCCATAAAGATTATTTTTATATCCAAAATACCTCCATTTGTTTGGCGCGTTATGTTCAGAAATCCACAGGCTCGAGCGGTCACGACAACGCAGACAAAAATTCCAAATAGTATCCGTAATGTCCACAGAAACATGTCAAACGTTTTTTATAATCAATCCTCAGGTTGTTTTTAAAATATATAATCGATAATATATGAACCGCGACTGTCTCTTTTTCAGTAGGAGAGGGGGAGACAATGGCTGCCTCACTCTGTTGCATAAGCAAAACTCATGCGAACACCCAGCTATCCACTAACGCGATGTTATCTTTCTCGCTCATTTTTCAAAATAAAAGCCTGAAACTATGCCTAAAGACTGTTGACACCTTGAGAAAGCGATAGGAAAAGGAATCTGGTTGATATCCCTTTAAATGGAGCGAAGGCAGACTATGGAACATGGAGCTTTCAAAATAGAAGCTACTTCCTGGTTTGATTTTCCTCAGGTTTTCGCCTGCAATATCAGTTCTGTCATACTCACAGACAATATTTTGACAGTTTTGGAAACTTTAGAGTGTTTTCTATCCTACCCCGTCAATTATATGCATATTCTAGCATCTGGTCCTGAGAAATAGGCCGTTTACTTTGGGAACGTTATTTTTCCAAACATAAAAATAGTGCCCCCTAGCTGAAAGAGGTTAATCTTTAAATCGATGTATAACACTTGTATAATGAGTATTTCTGGTTTTGAATTCTGTAATTTCACTGGATGTCGGCCAGGTGGGACGTTGTCATGATGCAGCTCGGCTTTTATTATGAAGTAATAATAAGTATATTTGAAACTCACATGCTCCGGTATTTGTGAAATATGATTGACCAAAATATTTCCACGACAGGGCCAACCCTCCTACCACACCCTCACTAGCATCACAAGCCACGCAGTCAGCCTGAAACACGCCCCTTTGAAAATGAACACAGGCTGACTTCATTACGCTCATTAACTAAAACTAAGCACGGAAATTGCTGGTTAGGCCACACTGCTGAACCTCCAGGTGACCAACCTTCTAGGAAATATATTCAACATTCTTCAACATACTTCCTTCAAAGACTGTTGGAAAAGCATTCCAGGTGAAGATGGTTGAGAGAATGCCAAGAGTGTGTAAAGCTGTCATCAAGGCAAAGGGTGGCTATTTGACGAATCAAAAAATGTGAATATATTTTGATTTGTTTAACAATTTTTTTGGTTACTACATGATTCCATATGTGTTATTTCATAGTTTTGATGTCTTCACTATTATTCTACAATGTAGAATTATTTTATTGTGATTCGATGTTACAAAACATAACTCTCACTGCTGCAGAGGGACAAGAGCCTTGAGAAAACATGTTCTGGTCTGTCATAAAAATAAAAGTGCTGAAAACATGTTAGCATGGAGAACTAGCTAGGTACAGCCGCCTAGCGCTAACATGTTGCCATGGAGAACAAGCTAGGCACAGCCGCCTAGCGCTAACATGTTGCCATGGAGAACAAGCTCGGTACAGCTGCCTAGTGCTAACATGTTGCCATGGAGAACAAGCTAGGTACAGCCGCCTAGCACTAACATGTTGCCATGGAGAACAAGCTAGGTACAGCCGCCTAGCGCTAACATATAGCCATGGAGAACAAGCTAGGTACAGCCGATTAGCACCAGCAAAACAACATTACGTTAGTCAAAGAATTTACATAGTATCGTTAAAGATAATATTGTGATGTGTAACCATGTATATAATATCGTTAAAGACAATGAAGTGTAACCATGTATATAATATCATTAAAGATAATATTGTGATGTGTAACCATGTATATAATATCATTAAAGATAATATTGTGATGTGTAACCATGTATATAATATCGTTAAAGATAATATTGTGATGTGTAACCATGTATATAATATAATTAAAGATAATATTGTGATGTGTAACCATGTATATAATATCATTAAAGATAATATTGTGATGTGTATTTTCTGTTTTCATTCTTCTTTCAGGCAGCCGAGGGCACAGAGTCAGCACAGGATGCCCACTCGATAAAGACACTCCCGAAGGGCACAGTGGAGCCCTCGATCACTCGACAACTAGCGTTTTAGATCGACTCAATTGACTCGTGAACAAACGTATCGAGTGATCAAGTGATACGTTTTCTGTTTGATACAAACTGAACACCTTTTCTGGTCCTCATTTTGACTGCAGAAGGTAGAAAACCCCTGTTTCTCAAGTAGACACTGGTACAGTCCTGGAGATAACGAATATGAGGTTAGAAAGGATCCATTTGGACTTACCTCTGCTCCAGTTTTGGCCTCCGTTCTGCAGTCAGTAGAATAGAGAAGGTGAGAGAGAGGAGAGGTGGGTTCAGGTCTTATATTGGAACAGCCTAGCAGTCTCCACCCACCTCACCCCTGAGAGAGAGAGAGAGAGAGAGAGAGAGAGAGAGAGAGAGAGAGAGAGAGAGAGAGAGAGAGAGAGAGAGAGAGTGAGGGAGGGAGGGAGAGAGAGAGTGAGAGAGAGACAGAGAGTGAGAGAGAGAGAGAGAGACAGACAGAGAGAGAGAGAGAGACAGAGAGAGAGAGAGAGAGAGAGACAGAGAGAGAGAGAGAGAGAGAGAGACAGAGAGACAGAGAGACAGAGAGACAGAGAGAGAGTCAGAGAGAGAGACAGAGAGAGAGAGAGGCACACAGAGAGAGAGACAGAGAGAGAGACAGAGAGACAGAGAGAGAGACAGAGAGACAGAGAGAGAGACAGAGAGACAGAGAGACAGAGAGAGAGAGAGAGAGAGAGAGAGAGAGACAGAGAGACAGAGAGAGAGACAGAGAGAGAGAGAGAGAGAGAGAGACAGAGAGACAGAGAGACAGAGAGAGAGACAGAGAGAGAGATATGGGTTCGGGTCTTATAGTGGAACAGCCCAGCAGACTCCACCCACCTCACCACTGAGAGACAGAGAGAGAGAGAGAGAGAGAGAGACAGAGAGAGAGAGAGAGAGAGACAGAGAGAGAGAGAGAGAGAGAGATAGAGAGAGAGGAGGTATGTTCAGGTCTTATAGTGGAACAGCCCAGCATTCTCCTCCCATCTCACCGAGGCTAGAGGAGAGAATAGAAATATGGACCTTGTAGCTGTGGTAAGGGCATGAAATCAGCTGAAGGAAAGGCAGGTTGATGACCTCAGAGTGTAAATCAGCTGAAGGAAAGGCAGGTTGATGACCTCAGTCTGTAAATCAGCTGAAGGAAAGGCAGGTTGATGACCTCAGTCTGTAAATCAGCTGAAGGAAAGGCAGGTTGATGACCTCAGAGTGTAAATCAGCTGAAGGAAAGGCAGGTTGATGACCTTAGAGTGTAAATCAGCTGAAGGAAAGGCTGGTTGATGACCTCAGAGTGTAAATCAGCTGAAGGAAAGGCAGGTTGATGACCTCAGAGTGTAAATCAGCTGAAGGAAAGGCAGGTTGATGACCTCAGAGTGTAAATCAGCTGAAGGAAAGGCAGGTTGATGACCTCAGAGTGTAAATCAGCTGAAGGAAAGGCAGGTTGATGACCTCAGAGTGTAAAACAGCTGAAGGAAAGGCAGGTTGATGACCTCAGAGTGTAAATCAGCTGAAGGAAAGGCAGGTTGATGACCTCAGAGTGTAAATCAGCTGAAGGAAAGGCAGGTTGATGACCTCAGAGTGTAAATCGGCCGAAGGAAAGGCAGGTTGATGACCTCAGAGTGTAAATCAGCTGAAGGAAAGGCAGGTTGATGACCTCAGAGTGTAAATCAGCTGAAGGAAAGGCAGGTTGATGTGTTCAGATTGTAAATCAGCTGAAGGAAAGGCAGGTTGATGACCTCAGACTGTAAATCAGCTGAAGGAAAGGCAGGTTGATGACCTCAGAGTGTAAATCAGTTGAAGGAAAGGCAGGTTGATGACCTCAGAGTGTAAATCAGTTGAAGGAAAGGCAGGTTGATGACCTCAGAGTGTGAATCAGCTGACGGAAAGGCAGGTTGATGACCTCAGACTGTAAATCAGCTGAAGGAAAGGCAGGTTGATGACCTCAGAGTGTAAATCAGCTGAAGGAAAGGCAGGTTGATGACCTCAGAGTGTAAATCAGCTGAAGGAAAGGCAGGTTGATGACCTCAGAGTGTAAATCAGCTGAAGGAAAGGCAGGTTGATGACCTCAGAGTGTAAATCAGCTGAAGGAAAGGCAGGTTGATGACCTCAGAGTGTAAATCAGCTGAAGGAAAGGCAGGTTATTGACCTCAGAGTGTAAATCAGCTGAAGGAAAGGCAGGTTGATGACCTCAGACTGTAAATCAGCTGAAGGAAAGGCAGGTTATTGACCTCAGAGTGTAAATCAGCTGAAGGAAAGGCAGGTTGATGTGTTCAGATTGTAAATCAGCTGAAGGAAAGGCAGGTTGATGACCTCAGAGTGTAAATCAGCTGAAGGAAAGGCAGGTTGATGACCTCAGAGTGTAAATCAGCTGAAGGAAAGGCAGGTTATTGACCTCAGAGTGTAAATCAGCTGAAGGAAAGGCAGGTTGATGACCTCAGAGTGTAAATCAGCTGAAGGAAAGGCAGGTTGATGTGTTCAGAGTGTAAATCAGCTGAAGGAAAGGCAGGTTGATGTGTTCAGATTGTAAATCAGCTGAAGGAAAGGCAGGTTGATGACCTCAGAGTGTAAATCTGCTGAAGGAAAGGCAGGTTGATGACCTCAGAGTGTAAATCAGCTGAAGGAAAGGCAGGTTGATGACCTCAGAGTGTAAATCAGCTGAAGGAAAGGCAGGTTGATGACCTCAGAGTGTAAATCAGCTGAAGGAAAGGCAGGTTGATGTCCTCAGAGTGTAAATCAGCTGAAGGAAAGGCAGGTTGATGTGTTCAGAGTGTAAATCAGCTGAAGGAAAGGCAGGTTGATGTGTTCAGATTGTAAATCAGCTGAAGGAAAGGCAGGTTGATGACCTCAGAGTGTAAATCAGTTGAAGGAAAGGCAGGTTGATGACCTCAGAGTGTAAATCAGCTGAAGGAAAGGCAGGTTGATGACCTCAGAGTGTAAATCAGCTGAAGGAAAGGCAGGTTGATGACCTCAGAGTGTAAATCAGCTGAAGGAATGGCAGGTTGATGTGTTCAGAGTGTAAATCAGCTGAAGGAAAGGCAGGTTGATGACCTCAGAGTGTAAATCAGCTGAAGGAAAGGCAGGTTGATGACCTCAGAGTGTAAATCAGCTGAAGGAAAGGCAGGTTATTGACCTCAGAGTGTAAATCAGCTGAAGGAATGGCAGGTTGATGACCTCGGAGTGTAAATCAGCTGAAGGAAAGGCAGGTTGATGACCTCAGAGTGTAAATCAGCTGAAGGAAAGGCAGGTTGATGACCTCGGAGTGTAAATCAGCTGAAGGAAAGGCAGGTTGATGACCTCAGAGTGTAGATTTTATTTACAGTTCTTGGTGATCCAAAGGTCAAACTGACATATGATACAAACTATACAAGTAGAGATCCTAAATATATAGGATGGGTAATAACCCAGAAGGCTGTTCTATCACCCTCCCTCTGGAGCTCAACAGGTAATAACACAGAAGGCCGTTCTATCACCCTCCCTCTGGAGCTCAACAGATAATAACCCAGAAGGCTGTTTTATCTGAACACCCTCCCTCTGGAGCTCAACAGGTAATAACCCAGAAGGCTGTTCTATTCAAACATCCTCCCTCTGGAGCTCAACAGGTAATAACCCAGAAGGCTGTTCTATCCGAACACCCTCCCTCTGGAGTTCAACAGGTAATAACCCAGAAGGCTGTTCTATCCGAACACCCTCCCTCTGGAGCTCAACAGGTAATAACCCAGAAGGCTGTTCTATCACCCTCCCTCTGGAGCTCAACAGGTAATAACCCAGAAGGCTGTTCTATCACCCTCCATCTGGAGCTCAACAGGTAATAACCCAGAAGGCTGTTCTATCTGAACACCATCCCTCTGGAGCTCAACATGTAATCACCCAGAAGGCTGTTCTATCTGAACACTCTCCCTCTGGAGCTCAACAGGTAATAACCCAGAAGGCTGTTCTATCCGAACACCCTCCCCCTTGATAAACCAATTGGAATCTGTCTAACAGGAGCTCAATCAGATTGGCTGACATAATAAGCGCTTAACCCCCCAGGGTGTACAATTACCCAATTTGGCAATTATAACCAATTAACTGGTTCTACAATGTAAAAGGCCATTTCCACATCCATTTGGTACATTCATCTTAATCACACTTAATGATATTACAACACCACGGAACCATCATTTTCTCTGATTAAATGTTCTTCTGACTCCAAAGCGTGGAGCAGGAAGCCACGTGGCACTAAGCGCACTGAGGCACGCCGGCTCCTAATGACAGAGACGTGGGACGCAGGCACACGGATCTCAGACATAAACCGGGAAATATGGAACAAAGGAAAACGGACATTCAATTAAATAAACAGAACTTCTACCTGATGAGTCTTGCGAACGTTCATGTGCACTATAAACATCGCGCTCAGTCAGAGCAGGGGAGGAAATAGTTGGTTATAAAATGATGAAACGCTAGTAATTATTGTAGTATATTAGATGGAATATAGATTTACCAACATGCATTTAAACGTGTGAAAGCAACAGCCAACGTTTCAACAATATATATATTTTTAAATCACTCTCCACTGGCGGGAGTTTGGGGGGAGAAGATGAAGAGCCGCTTATGGTGCGTCTTTTGTTTTAACAACAAATTCCTAATGCAATCTTCATAAGTAAATGATCGAAGTCAAGCAATTGTTACCTACCAAAAGACCAGTTGTCTTATGCTAGTAAGTGTTGCCCCATTGCTTGTGAGCTTGCAAAGTAAACATTTAATATTTTTGATCACCAATTCTTTAGGGGAGAAGCTGCATAATTATTTATTACCGCGATCCTCTCTCCCTACATTGTGACGTTTGCGCTGCATCCGATCCCATCGGTGTACAGCAAATCACCAATCTGTTCGCGAGCTCACCCGGAATGTGTTGACTGACAGTTTGTTGGTCCAATCAGAGTGCCCAAGCGTGCGTTTCACTAGCAAATCTGTTGCATTTAGTGTTGTTGTTGTTGTTGAAAGGGAGGTGCTGCGGCTACTTTCTCTGGCTGCGTGAAGCCTAATCCACACAGACTCTCTGCCACAAAATGAGTGGCAAAACATTACAAAACCTGATCATTACCTGGCCAGATCATTTATATTCATCACTCAAGTCAAAGTCGAGTCTTAAGGCTCCAAGTCCAAGTCTGGCCAGATCATTTATATTCATCAGTCTCAAGTTATTTTATTTTATATCAAGTTGAATCTCAAGTCATCAAGTTGGTGACCAAGTCAAGTCATGTGACTCAGGTCCACATGGTGGCGGCTGCATCATGTTATGGGTATGCTTGCCATCGGCAAGGACTAGGGAGTTTTTTCAGGATAAAAATACATGGAATAGAGCTAAGCACAGGCAAAATCCCAAAGGAAAACCTGGTTCAGTTTGCTTTCCAACAGACACTAGGAGATGAATTCACCTTTCAGCAGAAAAATATACAACACAAAGCCAAATCTACATTGGAGTTGCTTACCAAGACAACATGGAATATTCCTAAGTGGCCTTGTTACAGTTTTGACTTAAATTGTCTTAAAAATCTATGGCAAGACTTGAATTCATGTGTGCAAATCTCTTAGAGATGTACCCTAAAAGACTGACAGCTGTAATCTCTGCCAAAGGTTTTTCTAACATGTATTGACTCAGGGAGGGTGAATACTTTCTCTAATCAAGATACACAAGGTTACTGTGCATTCAGAAAGTATTCAGACCCCTTCCCCTTTTCTACATGTTGTTACGTTACAGCCTTATTCTAAGATTGATTAAATTATCAATCTACGCACAATACCCCATAATGACATCACAATACCCCATAATGACATCACAATACCCCATAATGACATCACAATACCCCATAATGACATCACAATACCCCATAATGACAAAGCAAAACACAGGTTTTAAAAAAAAATAGAAATACCTTATTTACATAAGTATTCAGACCCTTTGCTGTGAGTTCAGGTACTTCCTGTTTCTATTGATCATCCTTGAGATGTTTCTACAACTTCATTGGAGTCCACCTGTGGCAAGTTCAATTGATTGCAAATGATCTGGAAAGACACACACCTGTCTATATAAAGTCCCACAATTAACAGTGCATGACAGAGCAAAAACCAAACCATGAGGTTGAAGGAATTGTCCGTAGAGCTCAGAGACAGGATTGTGTCGAGGAACAGATCTAGGGAAGGGAAGCAACACATTTCTGTAGCATTGAAGGTCCCCAAGAACACAATGGCATCCATCATTCTTAAATGGAAGAAGTTTGGAACCACCAAGACTCTTCCTAGAGCTGGCCACCTAGCCAAAATGAGCAATCAGGAGAGAATGACCTTGGTCAGGGAGGTGACCAAGAACCTGATGGTCACTCTGACAGAGCTCCAGAGTTCCTCTGTGGAGATGGGAGAACCTTCCAGAAGGACAACCATCTCTACAGCACTCCACCAATCAGACCTTTATGGTAGAGTGGCCGGACGGAAGCCACCCCCTCAGTAAAAGGCACATGACAGCCCGCATGGAGTTTGCCAAAAGGCACCTAAAATGGTTTGACAAGATTTTCTGGTCTGTTGAAACCAAGATTGAACTCTTTGGCCTGAATGTAAAGCTTCACTTTTGGAGGAAACCTGGCACCATCCCTACGGTGGAGCATGGTGGTGAAGCATGGTGGTGGCACCGTCCCTACGGTGAAGCATGGTGGCGGTGGCAGCATCATGCTGTGGGGATGTTTTTCAACAGCAGGGAGACTAGTCAGGATCGAGGGAAAGATGAACGGAGCAAAGTACAGAGAGATCCTTGATGTAAACCTGCTCCAGAGCACTCAGGACCTCAGACTGGGGTGAAGGTTTACCTTCAAACAGGACAACGACCCTAAACACACAGCCAAGACAACGCAGGAGTGGCTTCGGGACAAGTCTCTGAATGTCCTTGAGTGGCCCAGCCAGAGCCCGGACTTGAACCCGATCGAACATCTCTGGAGAGACTTGAAAATAGCTGAGCAGCGACGCTCCCCATCCAATCTGACAGAGCTTGAGAGGATCTAAAGAGAAGAATGGGAGAAACTCCCCAAATACAGGTGTGCCAAGCTTGTAGCGTCAAACCCAAGAAGACACAAGACTGTAATCGCTGCCAAAGGTGCTTCAACAAAGTACTGAGTAAAGGGTCTGAATACTTTTTGTAAAATGTGATATTTCAAGAACATTGACATGCAAAAAATGTCTATAAATTCTGTTTTTGCTTTGTCATTATGGAATATTAATGGAATCAATTTTAGAATAAAGCTGTTATGTAACAAATGGTGGAAAAAGTCAAGGGGTCTGAATACTTTCTGAATGTACTGTATGAGGCTTCATTTGTCATTACTTTATAATAAAGGTTATCATTTTTCTACACTTCGACATTACGGAGTATTTTGTGTAGAAAATAAATGAGAATTCAATACATTTTACTCCCACTTTGTAACACAACAAAATGTGGGAAAAGTCAAGGGGTGTGAATACTTTTCTGACGGCACTGTATCGTCTACACTTTGTAACCGTTAGCAATGATGCTAATGCTGCTGATGCTAATTATGCTGATGATGATGCTAATGCTGCTAATGATGCTAATGATGCTAATGATGCTGATGATGATGCTAATGCTGCTAATGATGCTAATGCTGCTGATGCTAATTATGCTGATGATGATGCTAATGCTGCTATTGATGCTAATGCTGCTAATGATGCTAATGATGCTAATGCTAATGCTGCTGATGCTAATTATGCTGATGATGATGCTAATGATGCTAATGCTGCTAATGATGCTAATGCTGCTGATGCTAATTCTGCTGATGATGATGCTAATGCTGCTGATGCTAATGCTGCTGATGCTAATTATGCTAATGCTGATGATGCTAATGATACTGATGCTAATGATGCTGATGATTCTGTGGGAAAAGTCAAGAGGTGTGAAGTACTGTAGTACTGTAGTACTGCTGGTGGGGACTGTGTGACACAGGAGACTGGCGAGGAGAGGACAGCTCAAAATAATGAACAGTGTTTAAACTACTGTCCATAATCCAGTCACCTCATAGAGAGAACAGTGTTTAAACTACTGTCCATAATCCAGTCACCTCATACAGAGAACAGTGTTTAAACTACTGTCCATAATCCAGTCACCTCATAGAGAGAACAGTGTTTAAACTACTGTCCATAATCCAGTCACCTCATAGAGAAAACAGTGTTTAAACTACTGTCCATAATCCAGTCACCTCATACAGAGAACAGTGTTTAAACTACTGTCCATAATCCAGTCACCTCATAGAGAGAACAGTGTTTAAACTACTGTCCATAATCCAGTCACCTCATAGAGAGAACAGTGTTTAAACTACTGTCCATAATCCAGTCACCTCATAGAGAGAACAGTGTTTAAACTACTGTCCATAATCCAGTCACCTCATAGAGAGAACAGTGTTTAAACTACTGTCCATAATCCAGTCACCTCATAGAGAACAGTGTTTAAACTACTGTCCAACAACAAACCAGTATAGAAACAGAGGCCAGATGGCTTTACCCAACAACAAACCAGTATAGAAACAGAGGCCAGATGGCTTTACCCAACAACAAACCAGTATAGAAACAGAGGCCAGATGGCTTTGCCCAACAACAAACCAGTATAGAAACCGAGACCAGATGGCTTTGACCAACAACAAACCAGTATAGAAACAGAGGCCAGATGGCTTTGCCCAACAACAAACCAGTATAGAAACAGAGGCCAGATGGCTTTGACCAACAACAAACCAGTATAGAAACCGAGACCAGATGGCTTTGACCAACAACAAACCAGTATAGAAACAGAGGCCAGATGGCTTTGCCCAACAACAAACCAGTATAGAAACAGAGGCCAGATGGCTTTGACCAACAACAAACCAGTATAGAAACAGAGGCCAGATGGCTTTACCCAACAACAAACCAGTATAGAAACAGAGGTCAGATGGCTTTGACCAACAACAAACCAGTATAGAAACAGAGGTCAGATGGCTTTGACCAACAACAAACCAGTATAGAAACAGAGGCCAGATGGCTTTGCCCAACAACAAACCAGTATAGAAACAGAGGTCAGATGGCTTTACCCAACAACAAACCAGTATAGAAACAGAGGCCAGATGGCTTTGACCAACAACAAACCAGTATAGAAACAGAGGCCAGATGGCTTTGACCAACAACAAACCAGTATAGAAACAGAGGCCAGATGGCTTTGACCAACAACAAACCAGTATAGAAACAGAGGCCAGATGGCTTTGACCAACAAACCAGTATAGAAACAGAGGCCAGATGGCTTTGACCAACAACAAACCAGTATAGAAACAGAGGTCAGATGGCTTTGACCAACAACAAACCAGTATAGAAACAGAGGCCAGATGGCTTTGATCAACAACAAACCAGTATAGAAACAGAGGCCAGATGGCTTTGACCAACAACAAACCAGTATAGAAACAGAGGCCAGATGGCTTTGACCAACAACAAACCAGTATAGAAACAGAGGCCAGATGGCTTTGACCAACAACAAACCAGTATAGAAACAGAGGCCAGATGGCTTTGACCAACAACAAACCAGTATAGAAACAGAGGCCAGATGGCTTTACCCAACAACAAACCAGTATAGAAACAGAGGCCAGATGGCTTTACCCAACAACAAACCAGTATAGAAACAGAGGCCAGATGGCTTTGACCAACAACAAACCAGTATAGAAACAGAGGCCAGATGGCTTTACCCAACAACAAACCAGTATAGAAACAGAGGCCAGATGGCTTTGACCAACAACAAACCAGTATAGAAACAGAGGTCAGATGGCTTTGACCAACAACAAACCAGTATAGAAACAGAGGCCAGATGGCTTTGACCAACAACAAACCAGTATAGAAACAGAGGTCAGATGGCTTTGACCAACAACAAACCAGTATAGAAACAGAGGCCAGATGGCTTTGACCAACAACAAACCAGTATAGAAACAGAGGCCAGATGGCTTTGACCAACAAACCAGTATAGAAACAGAGGCCAGATGGCTTTGACTAACAACAAACCAGTATAGAAACAGAGGCCAGATGGCTTTGACCAACAACAAACCAGTATAGAAACAGAGGCCAGATGGCTTTGACCAACAACAAACCAGTATAGAAACAGAGGCCAGATGGCTTTGACCAACAACAAACCAGTATAGAAACAGAGGCCAGATGGCTTTGACCAACAACAAACCAGTATAGAAACAGAGGCCAGATGGCTTTGACCAACAAACCAGTATAGAAACAGAGGTCAGATGGCTTTGACCAACAACAAACCAGTATAGAAACAGAGGCCAGATGGCTTTGACCAACAACAAACCAGTATAGAAACAGAGGCCAGATGGCTTTGACCAACAACAAACCAGTATAGAAACAGAGGCCAGATGGCTTTGACCAACAACAAACCAGTATAGAAACAGAGGCCAGATGGCTTTGACCAACAACAAACCAGTATAGAAACAGAGGCCAGATGGCTTTGACCAACAACAAACCAGTATAGAAACAGAGGCCAGATGGCTTTGACCAACAACAAACCAGTATAGAAACAGAGGCCAGATGGCTTTGACCAACAACAAACCAGTATAGAAACAGAGGCCAGATGGCTTTGACCAACAAACCAGTATAGAAACAGAGGCCAGATGGCTTTACCCAACAACAAACCAGTATAGAAACAGAGGCCAGATGGCTTTACCCAACAACAAACCAGTATAGAAACAGAGGTCAGATGGCTTTACCCAACAACAAACCAGTATAGAAACAGAGGTCAGATGGCTTTGACCAACAACAAACCAGTATAGAAACAGAGGCCAGATGGCTTTGACCAACAAACCAGTATAGAAACAGAGGCCAGATGGCTTTGACCAACAAACCAGTATAGAAACAGAGGCCAGATGGCTTTGACCAACAACAAACCGGTATGGAAACAGAGGGCAAATGAAACAACAAGTTGAAGCAATACAATGTTCAGGGTGTACAGCGCCACCTCCGTTCCGTTACACTCAGACTTCTAGATGGTCAGGGAGGAAGTGAATGGACTCTTCATTAACCAACGTTTCTGTCCCAGGGAAATGTTCAGGGTGTACAGCTCCACCTCCGTTCTGTTACACTCAGACTTCTAGATGGTCAGGGAGGAAGTGAATGGACTCCTCATTAACCAACGTTACTTTCCCAGGGAAATGTTCAGGGTGTACAGCTCCACCTCCGTTCTGTTACACTCAGACTTCTAGATGGTCAGGGAGGAAGTGAATGAACTCCTCATTAACCAACGTTACTTTCCCAGGGAAATGTTCAGGGTGTACAGCTCCACCTCCGTTCTGTTACACTCAGACTTCTAGATGGTCAGGGAGGAAGTGAATGGACTCGTCATTAACCAACGTTACTTTCCCAGGGAAATGTTCAGGGTGTACAGCTCCACCTCCGTTCTGTTACACTCAGACTTCTAGATGGTCAGGGAGGAAGTGAATGGACTCCTCATTAACCAACGTTACTGTCCCAGGGAAATGTTCAGGGTGTACAGCTCCACCTCCGTTCAGTTACACTCAGACTTCTAGATGGTCAGGGAGGAAGTGAATGGACTCCTCATTAACCAACGTTACTGTCCCAGGGAAATGTTCAGGGTGTACAGCTCCACCTCCGTTCAGTTACACTCAGACTTCTAGATGGTCAGGGAGGAAGTGAATGGACTCCTCATTAACCAACGTTACTGTCCCAGGGAAATGTTCAGGGTGTACAGCTCCACCTCCGTTCAGTTACACTCAGACTTCTAGATGGTCAGGGAGGAAGTGAATGGACTCCTCATTAACCAACGTTACTGTCCCAGTGAAATACATGCAGATGAGAATAAAGACTTTGTGTTTCTGTCTTTTCACAATAGATTTGAGTCCTATGGTAAAGGTTAGCCTAATGGTCAGTCCTATGGTAAAGGTTAGCCTAATGGTCAGTCCTGCTAATGCAAATTATCCTAGCCTAATGGTCAGTCCTGCTAATGCAAATTATCCTAGCATATTGGTCAGTCCTGCTAATGCAATTTATCCTAGCCTAATGGTCAGTCCTGCTAATGGGTCATTATCCTATCTAGCCTAATGGTCGGTCTTGCTAATGGAAAATATCCTAGCCTAATGCATGCGCTTAAAACCTCTCTGAGGTGTGAGGTTATCAACAGGCATAAACTCTGTGTTGTTTCCCGGGGTGTGAGGTTATCAACAGGCATAAACTCTGTGTTGTTTCCCGGGGTGTGAGGTTATCAACAGGCATAAACTCTGTGTTGTTTCTCCGAGGTGTGAGGTTATCAACAGGCATAAACTCTGTGTTGTTTCCCGGGGTGTGAGGTTATCAACAGGCATAAACTCTGTGTTGTTTCCCGGGGTGTGAGGTTATCAACAGGCATAAACTCTGTGTTGTTTCCCGGGGTGTGAGGTTATCAACAGGCATAAACTCTGTGTTGTTTCCCGAGGAGTGAGGTTATCAACAGGCATAAACTCTGTGTTGTTTCCCGGGGTGTGAGGTTATCAACAGGCATAAACTCTGTGTTGTTTCTCCGAGGTGTGAGGTTATCAACAGGCATAAACTTTGTGTTGTTTCCCGGGGTGTGAGGTTATCAACAGGCATAAACTCTGTGTTGTTTCCCGGGGTGTGAGGTTATCAACAGGCATAAACTCTGTGTTGTTTCTCTGAGGTGTGAGGTTATCAACAGGCATAAACTCTGTGTTGTTTCCCGAGGTGTGAGGTTATCAACAGGCATAAACTGTGTTGTTTCCCGGGGTGTGAGGTTATCAACAGGCATAAACTCTGTGTTGTTTCCCAAGGTGTGAGGTTATCAACAGGCATAAACTCTGTGTTGTTTCTCT
Organism: Oncorhynchus mykiss; assembly: GCF_013265735.2. Lineage (NCBI taxonomy): Eukaryota > Metazoa > Chordata > Actinopteri > Salmoniformes > Salmonidae > Oncorhynchus > Oncorhynchus mykiss. The sequence continues at coordinate 110,948 of NW_023493693.1, forward strand.
GAGGTGTGAGGTTATCAACAGGCATAAACTCTGTGTTGTTTCCCAAGGTGTGAGGTTATCAACAGGCATAAACTCTGTGTTGTTTCCCCGGGTGTGAGGTTATCAACAGGCATAAACTCTGTGTTGTTTCCCAAGGTGTGAGGTTATCAACAGGCATAAACTCTGTGTTGTTTCCCGAGGTGTGAGGTTATCAACAGGCATAAACTCTGTGTTGTTTCTCTGAGGTGTGAGGTTATCAACAGGCATAAACTGTGTGTTGTTTCCCGGTGCACCACCCGGCCATTACAACAGCATTCAGCGCCTTCAGAAAGTATTCAAGCCACTTGATGTATCCACATTTTGTTTTTACAGCCTGAATTCAAAATGGATTAAATCATTTTTTATTTCTCAGTAAACAATACCCCATAACGACAAAGTGAAAACATAAATAGAAATGTTTTCAAATGTATTGAAAATGAAATACAGAAATATACGAGTTAGAATGAATGGCGCCGGCGAGGAGGCCTGGCGTTTTAGGTGCTCCGAACCAACTCTGCTATTTTGTTAGGTTTTTTTGGGTTGTTTGTCATTTATTTTTTTACTTATTTTAAATGTTGCCGCTACTGTCTCTCATCACCGAAAATAACTTCTAGACATCAGAACACCTCGAAACGGAAGAAGCGTTTTCCTTTAACGAGTCCGACGAGTCCGACGCAAAGGATATACTGCTTTCCCAGGAACAGGCCCAAATCCCTGTCATTTGCGCGAAGAAAAGATGGAGGAGGGCGGAGGTCAGGCTGCCTCCTGAGAGTTCGTAGGCAAGCGAGTAAACCCCCACTGCCATCCGTTCAAGCTGCCCAGTGACACGAGCCTACCAGACGAGCTAAATTACTTCTATGCTCGCTTCAAGGCAAGCAACACTGAAACATGCATGAGAGCATCAGCTGTTCTGGACGACTGTGTGATCACGCTCTCCGTAGCCGATGTGAGTAAGACCTTTAAACAGGACAAACATTCAGTCGCAGGTCCAGACGGACTACCAGGACGTGTACTCCAAGCATGCGCTGACCAACTGGCAAGTGTCTTCACTGACGTTTTAAACCTCTCCCTGTCTGAGTCTGTAATATCAACATGTTTGAAGCAGACCACCATAGTCCCTGTGCCCAAGAACACTAAGGCAACCTGCCTAAATGATTACAGCCCTGTAGCACTCACGTCTGTAGCCATGAAGTGCTTTGAAAGGCTGGTCATGGCTCACATCAACACCATTATCCTGGACACTCTAGACCCACTCCAATTCACATACCACCCCAACAGATCTACAGATGACGCAATCTCAATCGCCCTCCACACTGCCCTTTCCCACCTGGACAAAAGGAACACCTATGTGAGAATGCTGTTCATTGACTACAGCTCAGCGTTCAACACCATAGTGCCCTCAAAGCTCATCAATAAGCTAACGACCCTGGGACTAAACACCTCTCTCTGCAACTGGATCCTGGACTTCCTGACAGGCCGCCCCCAGGTGGTAAGGGTAGGTAACGACACATCCGCCACGCTGATCCTCACACTAG
>NW_023493693.1:117500-132500 GCF_013265735.2 Oncorhynchus mykiss
AGAGTTAAAACTGAACTAGAACTAATAGAGTTAAAACTGTTAGAACTAGAACTAATAGAGTTAAAACTGAACTAGAACTAATAGAGTTAAAACTGAACTAGAACTAATAGAGTTAAAACTGAACTAGAACTAATAGAGTTAAAACTGTTAGAACTAGAACTAATAGAGTTAAAACTGAACTAGAACTAATAGAGTTAAAACTGAACTAGAACTAATAGAGTTAAAACTGAACTAGAACTAATAGAGTTAAAACTGAACTAGAACTAATAGAGTTAAAACTGAACTAGAACTAATAGAGTTAAAACTGAACTAGAACTAATAGAGTTAAACCTGAACTAGAACTAATAGAGTTAAAACTGTTAGAACTAGAACTAATAGAGTTAAAACTGAACTAGAACTAATAGAGTTAAAACTGTTAGAACTAGAACTAATAGAGTTAAAACTGAACTAGAACTAATAGAGTTAAAACTGTTAGAACTAGAACTAATAGAGTTAAAACTGAACTAGAACTAATAGAGTTAAAACTGAACTAGAACTAATAGAGTTAAAACTGAACTAGAACTAATAGAGTTAAAACTGAACTAGAACTAATAGAGTTAAAACTGAACTAGAACTAATAGAGTTAAAACTGTTAGAACTAGAACTAATAGAGTTAAAACTGAACTAGAACTAATAGAGTTAAAACTGTTAGAACTAGAACTAATAGAGTTAAAACTGAACTAGAACTAATAGAGTTAAAACTGTTAGAACTAGAACTAATAGAGTTAAAACTGAACTAGAACTAATAGAGTTAAAACTGAACTAGAACTAATAGAGTTAAAACTGAACTAGAACTAATAGAGTTAAAATTGTTAGAACTAGAACTAATAGAGTTAAAACTGAACTAGAACTAATAGAGTTAAAACTGAACTAGAACTAATAGAGTTAAAACTGAACTAGAACTAATAGAGTTAAAACTGTTAGAACTAGAACTAATAGAGTTAAAACTGTTAGAACTAATAGAGTTCAAACTGAACTAGAACTAATAGAGTTTAAACTGTTAGAACTAATAGAGTTAAAACTGAACTAGAACTAATAGAGTTAAAACTGAACTAGAACTAATAGAGTTAAAACTGAACTAGAACTAATAGAGTTAAAACTGAACTAGAACTAATAGAGTTAAAACTGAACTAGAACTAATAGAGTTAAAACTGAACTAGAACTAATAGAGTTAAAACTGAACTAGAACTAATAGAGTTAAAACTGTTAGAACTAGAACTAATAGAGTTAAAACTAAACTAGAACTAATAGAGTTAAAACTGTTAGAACTAGAACTAATAGAGTTAAAACTGAACTAGAACTAATAGAGTTAAAACTGTTAGAACTAGAACTAATAGAGTTAAAACTGAACTAGAACTAATAGAGTTAAAACTGAACTAGAACTAATAGAGTTAAAACTGAACTAGAACTAATAGAGTTAAAACTGAACTAGAACTAATAGAGTTAAAACTGAACTAGAACTAATAGAGTTAAAACTGAACTAGAACTAATAGAGTTCAAACTGAACTTGTCACACCCTGACCATAGTTTACTTTGTATATTTCTATGTTGTGGTTGGTCAGGGTGTGATCTGAGTGGGCATTCTATGTTACATGTCTAGTTTGTCTAGTTCTATGTTCGGCCTGATATGGTTCTCAATCAGAGGCAGGTGTTCGTCATTGTCTCTGATTGGGAACCATATTTAGGTAGCCTGGGTTTCACTGTGTGTTTGTGGGTGATTGTTCCTGTCTATGTGTTTTTCACCAGATAGGCTGTTTTAGGTTTTCGTTACGTTCATCACGTTCTTTATTTTGTAGTGTTTGCATTGATTCATGTTTTACGTTTGTTCATTAAAACATGGATCGCAATCTACACGCTGCATTTTGGTCCGACTCTCCTTCTCACACGGAAAACCGTTACAGAATCACCCACCACAAAAGGACCAAGCAGCGTGTTAACAGGCAGGAGCAGCGCGAGGAGACGCGCAATAAGGATTTCTGGACATGGGAGGAAATCCTCGACGGGAGAGGACCCTGGGCTAAACCAGGGGAGTGTAGCCGCCCAAAGGTGCAGCGGGAGAAGAAACAACAGGAGCAGCCCAAAGAGGAGTACAGTATGGAGTATACGACTTGGGAGGAGATCGACAGGTGGGCGGCCGACCCAGGGAGAGTGCCGGAGCCCGCCTGGGATTCGATGGAGCAGTGCGCGGAAGGTTATCAGAGAATGGAGTTGGCGAAGCAGGCACGGCGGCGCGGAAGGAAGCCCGAGAGGCAGCCCCAAAAATTTCTTGGGGGGGGGCTAACAGGGAGTATGGCTACGCCAGGTAGGAGACCTGGGCAGACTCCCTGTGCTTACCGGGGGGCTAGAGAGACCGGACAGGCACCGTGTTATGCAGTGGTGCGCACGGTGTCTCCAGTGCGGGTGCATAGCCCGGTGCGGTATATTCCAGCTCCGCGTGTCGGCCGGGCTAGATTGAGCGTCGAGCCTAATGCCATGAAGCCGGCTCTACGCAGCTGGTCCCCAGTGCGTCTCCTTGGGCCGGCTTACATGGCACCAGCCTTGCGCTCGGTGTCTCCGGTTCGCCTGCATAGCCCAGTGCGGGCTATTCCACCTCGCCGCACTGGCAGGGCGACCGTGAGCATTCAACCAGGTAAGGTTGGGCAGGCTCGGTGCTCAAGAGCTCCAGTGCACCTGCACGGTCCGGTTTTTCCAGTACCACCTCCACACCCCAGCCCTCCGGTAGCAGCTCCCCGCACCAGGCTTCCTGTGCGTGTCCTCGGCCCAGTACCACCAGTGCCAGCACCACGCATCAGGCCTACAGTGCGCCTCGCCTGTCCAGCGCTGTCGGAGCCCTCCTCCTCTCCAGCGCTGTCGGAGTCTCCCGCCTGTTTAGCGCTGTTAGAGCCTTCCTTCTCTACAGCGCTGCCGGAGTCTCCCGCCTGTTCAGAACTGCCAGTTTGCAAAGAGCTGCCAGTTTGCATAGAGCTGCCAGTTTGCATAGAGCTGCCAGTTAGCATAGAGCTGCCAGTTAGCATAGAGCTGCCAGTTAGCATAGAGCTGCCAGTTAGCATAGAGCTGCCAGTTAGCATAGAGCTGCCAGTCTGCGAGGAGCTGCCAGTCTGCAAGGAGCTGCCAGTCTGCAAGGAGCTGCCAGTCTGCATAGAGCTGCCAGTCTGCAAGGAGCTGCCTGTCTGCAAGGAGCCGCCAGAGCTGCCTGTCTGCAGGATGCCGCCAGAGCTGCCAGTCTGCAAGGAGCCGCCAGAGCTGCCAGTTAGCATGGAGCAGCCAGGGCCGCCAGTCAGTATGGAGCAGCCAGGGCCGCCAGTCAGCATGGAGCAGCCAGGGCCGCCAGTCAGCATGGAGCAGCCAGGGCCGCCAGTCAGCATGGAGCAGCCAGTCAGCATGGAGCAGCCAGAGCAGCCAGTCAGCATGGAGCAGCCAGAGCTGTCAGTCAGCATGGAGCAGCCAGTCAGCATGGAGCAGCCAGAGCTGCCAGTCAGCATGGAGCAGCCAGTCAGCATGGAGCAGCCAGAGCTGCCAGTCGACCAGACTCTCCCAGATCTGCCAGTCGACCAGACTCTCCCAGATCTGCCAGTCGACCAGACTCTCCCAGATCTGCCAGTCGACCAGACTCTCCCAGATCTGCCAGTCGACCAGACTCTCCCAGATCTGCCAGTCGACCAGACTCTCCCAGATCTGCCAGTCGACCAGACTCTCCCAGATCTGCCAGTCGACCAGACTCTTCCAGATCTGCCAGTCGACCAGACTCTTCCAGATCTGCCAGTCGACCAGACTCTTCCAGATCTGCCAGTCGACCAGACTCTTCCAGATCTGCCAGTCGACCAGACTCTTCCAGATCTGCCAGTCGACCAGACTCTTCCAGATCTGCCAGTCGACCAGACTCTTCCAGATCTGCCAGTCGACCAGACTCTTCCAGATCTGCCAGTCGACCAGACTCTTCCAGATCTGCCAGTCAGCCAGGATCTGCTAGATCCTACTACCTGCCTGGGCTTCCTCTCAGTGCTGAGCTTCCTCTCAGTGCTGAGCGTCCTTTCAGTGCTGAGCTACCCATCAGTCCCGAGCTACCTCTGTCCCGAGCTGTCCCTCTGTCCCGAGCGGTCATTAAGGAGGGTAACCTATCTAGGGACGCAAGGGAGGTGGACTAAAACGATTATGGAGTGGGGTCCACGTCCAGCGCCAGAGCCGCCACCGCGGACAGATGCCCACCCAGACCCTCCCCTATAGGTTCAGGTTTTGCGGCCGGAGTCCGCACCTTGGGGGGGGGGGTACTGTCACACCCTGACCATAGTTTACTTTGTATATTTCTATGTTGTGGTTGGTCAGGGTGTGATCTGAGTGGGCATTCTATGTTACATGTCTAGTTTGTCTAGTTCTATGTTCGGCCTGATATGGTTCTCAATCAGAGGCAGGTGTTCGTCATTGTCTCTGATTGGGAACCATATTTAGGTAGCCTGGGTTTCACTGTGTGTTTGTGGGTGATTGTTCCTGTCTATGTGTTTTTCACCAGATAGGCTGTTTTAGGTTTTCGTTACGTTCATCACGTTCTTTATTTTGTAGTGTTTGCATTGATTCGTGTTTTACGTTTGTTCATTAAAACATGGATCGCAATCTACACGCTGCATTTTGGTCCGACTCTCCTTCTCATACGGAAAACCGTTACAGAACTAGAACTAATAGAGTTAAAACTGAACTAGAACTAATAGAGTTAAAACTGAACTAGAACTAATAGAGTTAAAACTGAACTAGAACTAGAACTAATAGAGTTAAAACTGAACTAGAACTAATAGAGTTAAAACTGTTAGAACTAATAGAGTTAAAACTGAACTAGAACTAATAGAGTTAAAACTGTTAGAACTAATAGAGTTAAAACTGAACTAGAACTAATAGAGTTAAAACTGTTAGAACTAGAACTAATAGAGTTAAAACTGAACTAGAACTAATAGAGTTAAAACTGAACTAGAACTAATAGAGTTAAAACTGAACTAGAACTAATAGAGTTAAAACTGTTAGAACTAATAGAGTTAAAACTGTTAGAACTAATAGAGTTCAAACTGAACTAGAACTAATAGAGTTTAAACTGTTAGAACTAATAGAGTTAAAACTGAACTAGAACTAATAGAGTTAAAACTGAACTAGAACTAATAGAGTTAAAACTGAACTAGAACTAATAGAGTTAAAACTGAACTAGAACTAATAGAGTTAAAACTGAACTAGAACTAATAGAGTTAAAACTGAACTAGAACTAATAGAGTTAAAACTGAACTAGAACTAATAGAGTTAAAACTGAACTAGAACTAATAGAGTTAAAACTGAACTAGAACTAATAGAGTTAAAACTGAACTAGAACTAATAGAGTTAAAACTGAACTAGAACTAATAGAGTTAAAACTGAACTAGAACTAATAGAGTTAAAACTGAACTAGAACTAATAGAGTTAAAACTGTTAGAACTAGAACTAATAGAGTTAAAACTGAACTAGAACTAATAGAGTTAAAACTGAACTAGAACTAATAGAGTTAAAACTGAACTAGAACTAATAGAGTTAAAACTGAACTAGAACTAATAGAGTTAAAACTGTTAGAACTAGAACTAATAGAGTTAAAACTGTTAGAACTAATAGAGTTAAAACTGTTAGAACTAGAACTAATAGAGTTAAAACTGAACTAGAACTAATAGAGTTAAAACTGAACTAGAACTAATAGAGTTCAAACTGTTAGAACTAATAGAGTTCAAACAGAACTAGAACTAATAGAGTTCAAACTGTTAGAACTAGAACTAATAGAGTTAAAACTGAACTAGAACTAATAGAGTTAAAACTGTTAGAACTAACAGAGTTAAAACTGAACTAGAACTAATAGAGTTAAAACTGAACTAGAACTAATAGAGTTCAAACTGTTAGAACTAGAACTAATAGAGTTCAAACTGTTAGAACTAGAACTAATAGAGTTAAAACTGTTAGAACTAACAGAGTTAAAACTGAACTAGAACTAATAGAGTTAAAACTGAACTAGAACTAATAGAGTTAAAACTGAACTAGAACTAATAGAGTTAAAACTGTTAGAACTAGAACTAATAGAGTTAAAACTGAACTAGAACTAATAGAGTTAAAACTGAACTAGAACTAATAGAGTTAAAACTGAACTAGAACTAATAGAGTTAAAACTGAACTAGAACTAATAGAGTTAAAACTGAACTAGAACTAATAGAGTTAAAACTGAACTAGAACTAATAGAGTTAAAACTGAACTAGAACTAATAGAGTTAAAACTGAACTAGAACTAATAGAGTTAAAACTGAACTAGAACTAATAGAGTTAAAACTGAACTAGAACTAATAGAGTTAAAACTGAACTAGAACTAATAGAGTTAAAACTGAACTAGAACTAATAGAGTTAAAACTGAACTAGAACTAATAGAGTTAAAACTGAACTAGAACTAATAGAGTTAAAACTGAACTAGAACTAATAGAGTTAAAACTGAACTAGAACTAATAGAGTTAAAACTGTTAGAACTAATAGAGTTAAAACTGAACTAGAACTAATAGAGTTAAAACTGAACTAGAACTAATAGAGTTAAAACTGAACTAGAACTAATAGAGTTAAAACTGTTAGAACTAGAACTAATAGAGTTAAAACTGTTAGAACTAATAGAGTTAAAACTGTTAGAACTAGAACTAATAGAGTTAAAACTGAACTAGAACTAATAGAGTTAAAACTGAACTAGAACTAATAGAGTTCAAACTGTTAGAACTAATAGAGTTCAAACAGAACTAGAACTAATAGAGTTCAAACTGTTAGAACTAGAACTAATAGAGTTAAAACTGAACTAGAACTAATAGAGTTAAAACTGTTAGAACTAACAGAGTTAAAACTGAACTAGAACTAATAGAGTTAAAACTGAACTAGAACTAATAGAGTTCAAACTGTTAGAACTAGAACTAATAGAGTTAAAACTGAACTAGAACTAATAGAGTTAAAACTGAACTAGAACTAACAGAGTTAAAACTGAACTAGAACTAATAGAGTTAAAACTGAACTAGAACTAATAGAGTTAAAACTGAACTAGAACTAATAGAGTTAAAACTGTTAGAACTAATAGAGTTCAAACTGAACTAGAACTAATAGAGTTAAAACTGAACTAGAACTAATAGAGTTAAAACTGAACTAGAACTAATAGAGTTAAAACTGAACTAGAACTAATAGAGTTAAAACTGAACTAGAACTAATAGAGTTAAAACTGAACTAGAACTAATAGAGTTAAAACTGAACTAGAACTAATAGAGTTAAAACTGAAATAGAACTAGAACTAATAGAGTTAAAACTGTTAGAACTAGAACTAATAGAGTTAAAACTGAACTAGAACTAATAGAGTTCAAACTGAACTAGAACTAATAGAGTTAAAACTGTTAGAACTAATAGAGTTCAAACTGAACTAGAACTAATAGAGTTAAAACTGAACTAGAACTAATAGAGTTAAAACTGTTAGAACTAATATAGTTAAAACTGTTAGAACTAATAGAGTTAAAACTGTTTGAACTAGAACTAATAGAGTTAAAACTGTTGGAACTAGAACTAATAGAGTTAAAACTGTTAGAACTAGAACTAATAGAGTTAAAACTGAACTAGAACTAATAGAGTTAAAACTGTTAGAACTAATAGAGTTAAAACTGTTAGAACTAATAGAGTTAAAACTGAACTAGAACTAATAGAGTTAAAACTGAACTAGAACTAATAGAGTTAAAACTGAACTAGAACTAATAGAGTTAAAACTGAACTAGAACTAATAGAGTTAAAACTGAACTAGAACTAATAGAGTTAAAACTGAACTAGAACTAATAGAGTTAAAACTGTTAGAACTAATAGAGTTAAAACTGAACTAGAACTAATAGAGTTAAAACTGAACTAGAACTAATAGAGTTAAAACTGAACTAGAACTAATAGAGTTAAAACTGTTAGAACTAGAACTAATAGAGTTAAAACTGAACTAGAACTAATAGAGTTAAAACTGAACTAGAACTAATAGAGTTAAAACTGAACTAGAACTAATAGAGTTAAAACTGTTAGAACTAGAACTAATAGAGTTAAAACTGTTAGAACTAGAACTAATAGAGTTAAAACTGTTAGAACTAGAACTAATAGAGTTAAAACTGTTAGAACTAACAGAGTTAAAACTGAACTAGAACTAATAGAGTTAAAACTGTTAGAACTAACAGAGTTAAAACTGAACTAGAACTAATAGAGTTAAAACTGAACTAGAACTAATAGAGTTAAAACTGAACTAGAACTAATAGAGTTCAAACTGTTAGAACTAATAGAGTTAAAACTGAACTAGAACTAATAGAGTTAAAACTGAACTAGAACTAATAGAGTTAAAACTGAACTAGAACTAATAGAGTTAAAACTGTTAGAACTAATAGAGTTAAAACTGAACTAGAACTAATAGAGTTCAAACTGAACTAGAACTAATAGAGTTCAAACTGAACTAGAACTAATAGAGTTAAAACTGAACTAGAACTAATAGAGTTAAAACTGAACTAGAACTAATAGAGTTAAAACTGAACTAGAACTAATAGAGTTAAAACTGAACTAGAACTAGAACTAATAGAGTTAAAACTATTAGAACTAGAACTAATAGAGTTAAAACTGAACTAGAACTAATAGAGTTAAAACTATTAGAACTAGAACTAATAGAGTTAAAACTGAACTAGAACTAATAGAGTTAAAGCTCTCTCCTCTCCTCCCCCAGCCTCACCTCCCTGGGGAGTAACAGTAGTTCTCTCCCCCTCCTCTCCTCCCCCAGCCTCACCTCCCTGGGGAGTAACAGTAGTTCTCTTCCCCTCCTCTCCTCCCCCAGCCTCACCTCCCTGGGGAGTAACAGTAGTGCTCTCCCCCTCCTCTCCTCCCCCAGCCTCACCTCCCTGGGGAGTAACAGTAGTTCTATCCCCCTCCTCTCCTCCCCCAGCCTCACCTCCCTGGGGAGTAACAGTAGTTCTCTTCCCCTCCTCTCCTCCCCCAGCCTCACCTCCCTGGGGAGTAACAGTAGTTCTCTTCCCCTCCTCTCCTCCCCCAGCCTCACCTCCCTGGGGAGTAACAGTAGTGCTCTCCCCCTCCTCTCCCCCCCCAGCCTCACCTCCCTGGGGAGTAACAGTAGTTCTCTTCCCCTCCTCTCCTCCCCCAGCCTCACCTCCCTGGGGAGTAACAGTAGTTCTCTCCCCCTCCTCTCCTCCCCCAGCCTCACCTCCCTGGGGAGTAACAGTAGTTCTCTCCCTCCCCTCTCCTCCCCCAGCCTCACCTCCCTGGGGAGTAACAGTAGTTCTCTCCCCCTCCTCTCCTCCCCCAGCCTCACCTCCCTGGGGAGTAACAGTAGTTCTCTCCCCCTCCTCTCCTCCCCCAGCCTCACCTCCCTGGGGAGTAACAGTAGTTCTCTCCCTCCCCTCTCCTCCCTCCTCTCCTCCCCCAGCCTCACCTCCCTGGGGAGTAACAGTAGTTCTCTCCCTCCCCTCTCCTCCCTCCTATCCTCCCCCAGCCTCACCTCCCTGGGGAGTAACAGTAGTTCTCTCCCTCCCCTCTCCTCCCTCCTATCCTCCCCCAGCCTCACCTCCCTGGGGAGTAACAGTAGTTCTCTCCCTCCCCTCTCCTCCCTCCTCTCCTCCCCCAGCCTCACCTCCCTGGGGAGTAACAGTAGTTCTCTCCCTCCCCCTTCTCGTATCACCCTCCAACCCCATCAAATCTCTCCTCCTCCTCTCTTTCTCCAGCACCAGTACAGAGACACACACACACACACACACACACACAAACAAACACACACACAAACACACAAACACACACACACGTATCGACCACAGGAGTCTGAGGCCTGTTTTAATAAGCAGTTTATTCATACAGGTTAAATTGATATAGTGATAAACCAGTGAGGAGCAAATGTTCAAATGTTCTATAACATGTTATAACTGTTCTCAAGCCTGTTGTTCTATAACATGTTATAACTGTTGTCAAGCCTGTTGTTCTATAACATGTTATAACTGTTCTCAAGCCTGTTGTTCTATAATATGTTATAACTGTTCTCAAGCCTGTTGTTCTATAACATGTTAGAACTGTTCTCAAGCCTGTTGTTCTATAACATGTTATAACTGTTCTCAAGCCTGATGTTATTACTGGTCTAAAAGTTATAAAGCTTTTGTGTCTGTCTCAGACATGGGTTGTGTTCTAAATGGAACCCTATGCTGTGTTCTAAATGGAACCCTATGCTGTGTTCTAAATGGAACCCTATGTTGTGTTCTAAATGGAACCCTATGTTGTGTTCTAAATGGAACCCTATGCTGTGTTCTAAATGGAACCCTATGCTGTGTTCTAAATGGAACCCTATGCTGTGTTCTAAATGGAACCCTATGCTATGTTCTAAATGGAACCCTATGATGTGTTCTAAATGGAACCCTATGCTGTGTTCTAAATGGAACCCTATGCTGTGTTCTAAATGGAACCCTATGCTATGTTCTAAATGGAACCCTATGCTGTGTTCTAAATGGAACCGTATGCTGTGTTCTAAATGGAACCCTATGCTATGTTCTAAATGGAACCCTATGCTGTGTTCTAAATGGAACCCTATGCTGTGTTCTAAATGGAACCCTACTCCCTATATTATGCCCTACCAGGGTCTAGAGGGGGCGTACTCAAAGTACTGTACTACGTAGGGAATAGGGTGCAGTTTGGGAAGCAGGCTTGATGCTCTATCTGTGGGTGAGGAGTGACTGTGAGACAATATAAAACGTGAATATAATATACTGATACTGATTCCTCGCCAAGAGGACGCTATCTAGGAGGGGAGGACTGTCTTCTGTGGAAGGATACACGTGGAGGGGAGGACTGTCTTCTGTGGAAGGATACACGTGGAGGGGAGGACTGTCTTCTGTGGAAGGATACACGTGGAGGGGAGGACTGTCTTCTGTGGAAGGATACACGTGGAGGGGAGGACTGTCTCTGTGGAAGGATACACGTGTGATTCCTCGCCAAAAGGAGGCTATCGAGGAGGGGAGGACTGTCTTCTGTGGAAGGATACATGTGTGATTCCTCGCCAAAAGGAGGCTATCGAGGAGGGGAGGACTGTCTCTGTGGAAGGATACACATGTGATTCCTCACCAAAAGGACACTATCGAGGAGGGGAGGACTGTCTTCTGTGGAAGGATACACGTGTGATTCCTCGCCAAAAGGACGCTATCGAGGAGGGGAGGACTGTCTTCTGTGGAAGGATACACGTGTGATTCCTCACCAAAAGGACGCTATCGAGGAGGGGAGGACTGTCTTCTGTGGAAGGATACATGTGTGATTCCTCGCCAAAAGGACGCTATCGAGGAGGGGAGGACTGTCTTCTGTGGAAGGATACATGTGTGATTCCTCGCCAAAAGGACGCTATCGAGGAGGGGAGGACTGTCTTCTGTGGAAGGATACATGAGGAGGGGAGGACTGTCTTCCGTGGAAGGATACACGAGGAGGGGAGGACTGTCTTCCGTTTGCCTACTTAGAGAGGAAGGGTTTTTTCCCCAAACGGAAAAGGCCTTAAGAGTCAGTAAGGAAGGCAACAGAAATCTTTGAAAGTATAAAAACATTCTCTCCTCTTCTCCTCTCCTCCTGTCTTCTCATCTCCTCTCCTCTTCCCCTCTCCTCATTCATCCATCCTTCCACTGAAACAGCATTCTGTAGTTTCAGGAAAACAGGAAGTGACAAGGCAACTTGTTCTGGGTGAAAGGTCACTAAGTGGTTTAGACCAGACTAGTAGATTATGATATATAGAGATGAGTTGAACTCAACAGAGAAACCAGTAGATTATGATAGATAGAGATGAGTTGAACTCAACAGAGAAACCAGTAGATTATGATAGAGATGAGTTGAACTCAACAGAGAAACCAGTAGATTATGATAGAGATGAGTTGAACTCAACAGAGAAACCAGTAGATTATAATAGATAGAGATGAGTTGAACTCAACAGAGAAACCAGTAGATTATGATAGATAGAGATGAGTTGAACTCAACAGAGAAACCAGTAGATTATGATAGATAGAGATGAGTTGAACTCAACAGAGAAACCAGTAGATTATGATAGATAGAGATGAGTTGAACTCAACAGAGAAACCAGTAGATTATGATAGATAGAGATGAGTTGAACTCAACAGAGAAACCAGTAGATTATGATAGAGATGAGTTGAACTCAACAGAGAAACCAGTAGATTATGATAGAGATGAGTTGAACTCAACAGAGAAACCAGTAGATTATGATAGATAGAGATGAGTTGAACTCAACAGAGAAACCAGTAGATTATGATAGATAGAGATGAGTTGAACCCAACAGAGAAACCAGTAGATTATGATAGATAGAGATGAGTTGAACTCAACAGAGAAACCAGTAGATTATGATAGAGATGAGTTGAACTCAACAGAGAAACCAGTAGATTATGATAGATAGAGATGAGTTGAACTCAACAGAGAAACCAGTAGATTATGATAGATGGAGATGAGTTGAACTCAACAGAGAAACCAGTAGATTATGATAGATAGAGATGAGTTGAACTCAACAGAGAAACCAGTAGATTATGATAGATAGAGATGAGTTGAACTCAACAGAGAAACCAGTAGATTATGATAGATAGAGATGAGTTGAACTCAACAGAGAAACCAGTAGATTATGATAGATAGAGATGAGTTGAACTCAACAGAGAAACCAGTAGATTATGATAGAGATGAGTTGAACTCAACAGAGAAACCAGTAGATTATGATAGAGATGAGTTGAACTCAACAGAGAAACCAGTAGATTATGATAGATAGAGATGAGTTGAACTCAACAGAGAAACCAGTAGATTATGATAGATAGAGATGAGTTGAACTCAACAGAGAAACCAGTAGATTATGATAGATGGAGATGAGTTGCTCAACAGAGAAACCAGTAGATTATGATAGATAGAGATGAGTTGAACTCAACAGAGAAACCAGTAGATTATGATAGATAGAGATGAGTTGAACTCAACAGAGAAACCAGTAGATTATGATAGCTAGAGATGAGTTGAACTCAACAGAGAAACCAGTAGATTATGATAGATAGAGATGAGTTGAACTCAACAGAGAAACCAGTAGATTATGATAGATAGAGATGAGTTGAACTCAACAGAGATACCAGTAGATTATGATAGATAGAGATGAGTTGAACTCAACAGAGAAACCAGTAGATTATGATAGAGATGAGTTGAACTCAACAGAGAAACCAGTAGATTATGATAGAGATGAGTTGAACTCAACAGAGAAACCAGTAGATTATGATAGATAGAGATGAGTTGAACTCAACAGAGAAACCAGTAGATTATGATAGATGGAGATGAGTTGAACTCAACAGAGAAACCAGTAGATTATGATAGATAGAGATGAGTTGAACTCAACAGAGAAACCAGTAGATTATGATAGATAGAGATGAGTTGAACTCAACAGAGAAACCAGTAGATTATGATAGATAGAGATGAGTTGAACTCAACAGAGAAACCAGTAGATTATGATAGATAGAGATGAGTTGAACTCAACAGAGAAACCAGTAGATTATGATAGAGATGAGTTGAACTCAACAGAGAAACCAGTAGATTATGATAGAGATGAGTTGAACTCAACAGAGAAACCAGTAGATTATGATAGATAGAGATGAGTTGAACTCAACAGAGAAACCAGTAGATTATGATAGATAGAGATGAGTTGAACTCAACAGAGAAACCAGTAGATTATGATAGATAGAGATGAGTTGAACTCAACAGAGATACCAGTAGATTATGATAGATAGAGATGAGTTGAACTCAACAGAGAAACCAGTAGATTATGATAGATAGAGATGAGTTGAACTCAACAGAGAAACCAGTAGATTATGATAGATGGAGATGAGTTGAACTCAACAGAGAAACCAGTAGATTATGATAGATAGAGATGAGTTGAACTCAACAGAGAAACCAGTAGATTATGATAGATGGAGATGAGTTGCTCAACAGAGAAACCAGTAGATTATGATAGATAGAGATGAGTTGAACTCAACAGAGAAACCAGTAGATTATGATAGATAGAGATGAGTTGAACTCAACAGAGAAACCAGTAGATTATGATAGATGGAGATGAGTTGAACTCAACAGAGAAACCAGTAGATTATGATAGATAGAGATGAGTTGAACTCAACAGAGATACCAGTAGATTATGATAGATAGAGATGAGTTGAACTCAACAGAGAAACCAGTAGATTATGATAGATAGAGATGAGTTGAACTCAACAGAGAAACCAGTAGATTATGATAGAGATGAGTTGAACTCAACAGAGAAACCAGTAGATTATAATAGATAGAGATGAGTTGAACTCAACAGAGAAACCAGTAGATTATGATAGATAGAGATGAGTTGAACTCAACAGAGAAACCAGTAGATTATGATAGATAGAGATGAGTTGAACTCAACAGAGAAACCAGTAGATTATGATAGATAGAGATGAGTTGAACTCAACAGAGATACCAGTAGATTATGATAGAGATGAGTTGAACTCAACAGAGAAACCAGTAGATTATGATAGATAGAGATGAGTTGAACTCAACAGAGAAACCAGTAGATTATGATAGATGGAGATGAGTTGAACTCAACAGAGAAACCAGTAGATTATGATAGATAGAGATGAGTTGAACTCAACAGAGAAACCAGTAGATTATGATAGATAGAGATGAGTTGAACTCAACAGAGAAACCAGTAGATTATGATAGATAGAGATGAGTTGAACTCAACAGAGAAACCAGTAGATTATGATAGAGATGAGTTGAACTCAACAGAGAAACCAGTAGATTATGATAGATAGAGATGAGTTGAACTCAACAGAGAAACCAGTAGATTATGATAGATGGACATGAGTTGAACTCAACAGAGAAACCAGTAGATTATGATAGATAGAGATGAGTTGAACTCAAC
>NW_023493693.1:145000-202500 GCF_013265735.2 Oncorhynchus mykiss
TCCAGTATATGTGAGACGGTAAATGTAATACATTACACAGTATACGTGATACAGTATACAGTATATGTGATACAGTATATGTGATACAGTATACAGTATATGTGATACAGTATACAGTATATGTGATAAAAAATATGTGATACAGTATCCAGTATATGTGAGACAGTAAATGTAATACATTATACAGTATATGTGATACAGTATACAGTATATGTGATACAGTATATGTGATACATTATACAGTATGTGTGATACAGTATATGTGATACAGTACACAGTATATGTGATACATTATACAGTATATGTGACACAGTATATGTGATACAGTATACGGTATATGTGATACAGTATATGTGATACAGTACACAGTATATGTGATACATTATACAGTATATATGATACAGTATATGTGATACAGTATACAGTATATGTGACACAGTATATGTGATACATTATACAGTATATGTGATACAGTATATGTGATACAGTACACAGTATATGTGATACATTATACAGTATATGTGACACAGTATATGTGATACAGTATACGGTATATGTGATACAGTATATGTGATACAGTACACAGTATATGTGATACATTATACAGTATATATGATACAGTATATGTGATACAGTACACAGTATATGTGATACATTATACAGTATATGTGATACAGTATATGTGATACAGTATACGGTATATGTGATACAGTATATGTGATGCAGTATACAGTATATGTGATACAGTATACAGTATATGTGATACAGTATATGTGATACAGTATACAGTATATGTGAGACAGTAAATGTAATACATTATACAGTATATGTGATACAGTAGAGCAGAGTACAGTAGAGCAGAGTAGATTCCAGTAGAGTAGAGTAGATTACAGTAGAGTAGATTACAGTAGAGCAGAGTAGATTACAGTAGAGTAGTGTAGATTACAGTAGACTAGATTACAGTAGAGTAGATTACAGTAGAGCAGAGTAGATTACAGTAGAGTATATTACAGTAGAGCATAGTAAGTTACAGTAGAGTAGATTATAGTAGAGTAAATTACAGTAGTGCAGAGTAGATTACAGTAGAGCAGAGTAGATTACAGTAGAGTAGAGTAGATTACAGTAGAGCAGAGTAGATTACAGTAGAGCAGAGTAGATTACAGTAGAGTAGATTACAGTAGAGTAGATTACAGTAGAGCGGAGTAGATTACAGTAGAGTAGATTACAGTAGAGTAGAGTAGATTACAGTAGAGTAGATTGCAGTAGAGTAGAGTACCTTGTAGTGGGAGGTCTAGTCCTGACTGCATTCTGTCGTGTAGAGACACGCCCCCTGACAACGCCCCTGACAACGCCCCTGATAAAGCTTTAGCATGCTTACGCTCTGACATGATCTACAAATGAGAGGAGAGGAGAGGAGAGGAGAGGAGAGGAGACGAGATGAGAGGAGGGGAGAGGAGATGAGAGGAGGGGAGAGGAGGGGAGAGGAGAGGAGAGGAGCAGAGAGGAGGGGAGAAGAGAGGAGGGGAGAGGAGAGGAGAGGAGGGGAGACGAGAGGAGGGGAGAGGAGAAGAGAGGAGCAGAGAGGAGGGGAGAAGAGAGGAGGGGAGAGGAGAGGAGGGGAGAGGAGAGGAGCAGAGAGGAGGGGAGAAGAGAGGAGGGGAGAGGAGAGGAGAGGAGGGGAGACGAGAGGAGGGGAGAGGAGAAGAGAGGAGCAGAGAGGAGGGGAGAAGAGAGGAGGGGAGAGGAGAGGAGGGGAGAGGAGAAGAGAGGCGGAGAGAAGGAGTAAATTAGTTAGAATAACCCAGGAGAAAATGTCTCTCTTGAAAGAGTGTCAAGCTGTCTCGCCAAATCACCTGGGGAGTGACACTCCCCTCCCCTCTAAGTCTACTCTGCTCTGCACACACAGCTAACCAGGTCAGCCTCTATCTCTCTCCCTCTAGCTCTCTCTCTCTCCGTCTCTCCCTCTCTCTCTCTCTCTCTCTCTCTCTCTCTCCGTCTCTCCCTCTCTCTCTCTCTCTCCCTCTCTCTCTCTCCGTCTCTCTCTCTCTCTCTCCGTTTCTCTCTCTCTTCTCCCTCTCTCTCTCCGTCTCTCTCTCTCTCTCTCCGTCTCTCCGTCTCTCTCTTTCTCTCTCTCCGTCTCTCCCTCTCTCTCTCTCTCTCTCCGTCTCTCTCTCTCTTCTCCCTCTCTCTCTCCGTCTCTCTCTCTCTCTCTCTCTCTGTCTCTCCCTCTCTCTCTCTCCGTCTCTCTCTCTCTCTCTCTCTCTCTCTCTCTCCGTCTCTCCGTCTCTCTCTCTCTCTCTCTCTCCCTCTCTCTCTCTCTCTCTCTCTCTCTCTCTCTCTCTCTCTCTCCGTCGCTCCCTCTCTCTAAAATATATTCCTCTCTGCAACACACCAATAAATGATGGATAAACTTAGGGTTTGCCACTCTCCTCTGCATTGCTCTCTCCCTCTTTCTCTCGCTCCCTCTCTCATCCCCCTCTCCATCCCTCTCTCTCTCTCCATCCCCCTCTCGCTCTGACACTAGACAGGGACTAGGACACTAGACAGGGACTAGAACACTAGACAGGGACACTAGACAGGGACTAGGACACTAGACAGGGTCTAGGGCACTAGACAGGGACAGGGACTAGGACACTAGACAGGGACTAGGACACTAGACAGGAACTAGGACACTAGACAGGGACTAGGACACTAGATAGAGATGAGGACACTAGACAGGGACCAGGACACTAGACAGGGACTAGGATACTAGACAGGGACAGGGACCAGGACACTAGACAGGGACTAGGATACTAGACAGGGACTAGGAAACTAGACAGGGACCAGGACACTAGACAGGGACTAGGACACTAGACAGGGATGAGGACACTAGACAGGGACCAGGACACTAGACAGGGACACTAGACAGGGACTAGGACACTAGACAGGGACAGGGACTAGGACACTAGACAGGGACAAGGATACTAGACAGAGACAGGGACTAGGATACTAGGCAGGGACAGGGACTAGGACACTAGACAGGGACTAGGATACTAGACAGGGACTAGGATACTAGACAGGGAAAGGGACTAGGACACTAGACAGGGACTAGGATACTAGACAGGGACACTAGACAGGGACTAGGACACTAGACAGGGACTAGGATACTAGACAGGGACAGGGACTAGGACACTAGACAGGGACTATGACACTAGACAGGGACTAGGATACTAGACAGGGACAGGGACTAGGACACTAGACAGGGACTAGGACACTAGACAGGGACTAGGATACTAGACAGGGACAGGGACTAGGACACTAGACAGGGACTAGGACACTAGACAGGGACTAGGATACTAGACAGGGACAGGGACACTAGACAGGGACCAGGACACTAGACAGGGACTAGGACACTAGACAGGGACTAGGACACTAGACAGGGACCAGGACACTAGACAGGGACTAGGACACTAAACAGGGATGAGGACACTAGACAGGGACTAGGACACTAGACAGGAACTAGGACACTAGACAGGGACACTGGACAGGGACACTAGACAGGGACTAGGACACTAGACAGGGACTAGGGCACTAGACAGGGACTAGGACACTAGACAGGGACACTGGACAGGGACACTAGACAGGGACTAGGACACTAGACAGGGACTAGGACACTAGACAGGGACTAGGACACTAGACAGGGACTAGGACACTAGACAGGGTCTAGCCGGAACATAATTACAAATCATTTGTAGACTGCAAATTGACCGCAAGAAGTGTAGGGTATAGGATGTAGGGTGTTGGGTATAGGTTTTAGAGTGTAGGGTATAGGGTATAGGGTGTAGAGTGTGTCCTAGGCTGTAGGCTATAGGTTTTATAGTGTATGGTATAGGGTATAGAGTGTAGGGTATAGCGTGTAGGGTATCGGCTATAGGTTGTAGGGTGTAGGGTACAGGCTATAGGTTGTAGGGTATAGGCTATAGGTTGTAGGGTATAAACTGTAGGGTGTAGGTTTAGGGTATAGGGTGTAGGCTATAGGTTGAAGGGTATAGAGTGTAGGCTATAGGTTGTAGGGTATAGGGTTTAGGGTATAGGATATAGGTTGTAGGGTAGAGTGTAGGCTATAGGTTGTAGGGTATAGGGTTTAGGGTATAGGATATAGGTTGTAGGGTATAGGGTGTCAGCTATAGGTTGTAGGGTGTAGGTACAGGGTGTAGGGTACAGGGTGTAGGGTAGAGGGTGTAGGGTATAGGGTACAGGTTATAGGTTGTAGGGTATAGGCTATAGGTTTAGGGTATAGAGTGTAGGCTATAGGTTGAAGGGTTTAGGGTATAGGATATAGGTTGTAGGGTATAAAGTGTAGGTTATAGGTTGTAGGGTATAGAGTGTAGGCTATAGGTTGTAGAGTATAGAGTGTAGGCTATAGGTTGTAGGGTATAAAGTGTAGGTTATAGGTTGTAGGGTAAAGAGTGTTGGGTATTGGTTGTAGGGTATAGAGTGTTGGGTATAGGTTTAGGGTATAGAGTGTAGGTTATAGGTTTAGGGTATAGAGTGTAGGCTATAGGTTGTAGGGTATAGGGTTTAGGGTATAGAATATAGGCTATAGGTTGTAGGGTATAGAGTTTAGGGTATAGGATATAGGTTATAGGTTGTAGGGTATAGAGTGTAGGCTATAGGTTTTAGGGTATAGGGTGTAGGCTATAGGTTGAAGGGTATAGGGTTTAGGGTATAGGATATAGGTTATAGGTTGTAGGATATAGGTTATTGGTTGTAGGGTATAGGGTGTTGGCTATAGGTTGTAGGGTACAGGGTGTAGGGTAGAGGGTGTAGGGTAGAGTGTGTATGGTAAAGGGAGTAGGGTACAGGGTAAAGGGTGCGGGATATAGGCTATAGGATATAGGGTGTAGGGTAGAGTGTGTATGGTAAAGGGAGTAGGGTACAGGGTAAATTATATATGTATAGGGTATAGGGTACAGGGTCAATTATATATGGTATAGGGTATAGGGTACAGGGTAAATTATATATGGTATAGGGTATAGGGTACAGGGTAAATTATATATGGTATAGGGTACAGGGTATAGGGTACAGGGTAAATTATATATGGTATAGGGTGCAGGGTACAGGGTAAATTATATATGGTATAGGGTACAGGGTATAGGGTACAGGGTAAATTATATATGGTATAGGGTGTAGGGTACAGGGTAAATTATATATGTATAGGGTGTAGGGTACAGGGTAAATGATATATGGTATAGGGTACAGGGTATAGGGTACAGGGTAAATTATATATGGTATAGGGTGTAGGGTACAGGGTAAATTGTATATGGTATAGGGTACAGGGTATAGGGTATAGGGTACAGGGTAAATTATATATGGTATAGGGTGTAGGGTACAGGGTCAATTATATATGGTATAGGGTGTAGGGTACAGGGTAAATTATATATGGTATAGGGTGTAGGGTACAGGGTAAATTATATATGGTGTAGGGTACAGGGTACAGGGTAAATGATCTATGGTATAAGGTACAGGGTACAGGGTAAATTATACATGGTATATGGTATAGGGTACAGTGTGTAGGGTATAGGGTACAAGGAGTAGGGTATAGGGTACAGGGTGTAGGGTATAGGGTACAGGGTATAGGGTACAGGGTATGGGGTGTAGGGTACAGGGTGTAGGGTACAGAGTATAGGTCACAGGGTATAGGTCACAGGGAGTAGGGTATAGGGTACAGGGTGTAGGGTACAGGGTATAGGGTCAAGGGTATAAGGTGTAGGGTACAGTGTGTAGGGTACAGGGTGTAGGGTACTGTGTTTAGGGTATATGGTTTATGGTATAGGGTATAGGGTACAGGGTGTAGGGTACAGGGTGTAGGGTACAGGGTATAGGGTCAAGGGTATAGGGTGTAGGGTACAGTGTGTTGGGTACAGGGTGTAGGGTATAGGGTACAGGGTGTAGGGTACAGGGTGTAGGGTACAGGGTATAGGGTGTAGGGTACAGGCAGTAGGGTATAGGGTAAAGGGTATAGGGTACAGGGTGTAGGGTACACGGTGTAGGGTACACAGTGTAGGGTATAGGGTACAGGGAGTAGGGTATAGGGTACAGGGAGTAGGGTATAGGATATAGTGTACAGAGTGTTGAGTATATTGTATATGGTATAGGATGTAGGGTACAGTGTGTAGGGTACAGGGTGTAGGGTATAGGGTACAGGGTGTAGGGTACAGAGTGTAGGGTACACGGTGTAGGGTATACGGTATAGGGTACAGGGTGTAGAGTATAGGGTATAAGCTGGTATAGGTATAGGGTACAGAGTGTATGGTATGGGGTACAGAGTGTAGGGTATAGGGAGTAGGGTACAGGGAGTAGGGTATAGGGACTAGGGAACAGGGAGTAAGGTATAGGGTACAGAGTGTAGGGTACAGGGTGTAGGGTATAGGGTTCAGGGTGTATAGTATAGGGTACAGGGAGTAGGGTACAGGGTATAGGGTATAGGGTATAGGGTACAGAGTGTAGGGTACAGGGTGTAGGGTATAGGGTACAGGGTGTATAGTTTAGGGTACAGGGAGTAGGGTATAGGGTACAGAGATTAGGGTACAGGGTGTAGGGTATAGGGTACAGGGTGTATAGTATAGGGCACATGGAGTAGGGTACAGGGTATAGGGTACAGGGAGTAGGGTACAGGATATAGGGTATAGGGTACAGAGTGTAGGGTACAGGGTGTAGGGTATAGGGTTCAGGGTGTATAGTATAGGGTACAGGGAGTATGGTGTAGGTTACTCACCCTAGAGCAGATGAGGTGGAGGCTGGTAGCGATGGCTTTAGCTGGCGTGTCACAACGGAACACATGACACTTCAGAATCCTGGTGTCCTTATCCCTCGCTACGTACGCAAAGTCCCTGGGGAGGAGAGGAGAGGGTTAACAGAGAAGGAGAGGGAGGAGGAGAGGGAGGAGGAGAGGAGAGGGTTAACAGAGGAGGAGAGGAGAGGGTTAACAGAGGAGAGGGAGGAGGAGAGGGAGAGGAGAGGGTTAACAGAGGAGGAGAGGGAGGAGGAGAGGGAGAGGAGAGGGTTAACAGAGGAGGAGAGGAGAGGGTTAACAGAGGAGGAGAGGAGAGGGTTAACAGAGGAGGAGAGGAGAGGGTTAACAGAGGAGGAGAGGAGAGGGTTAACAACTGGTAAACACCTTGAAGACAGTAAGGCTGAGGAAATTAAACAATAGCCAGAACATTAGAGGAGAGGAGAGGAGAGGAGAGGAGAGGAGGAGAGGAGAGGAGAAGGATAGGGGAGAGGAGAGGAGAAGGATAGGGAGAGAGGAGGGGAGAAGGATAGGGGAGAGGGGGAGGAGAGGAGGAGAAGGATAGGGGAGAGGAGGAGGAGAGGAAGAGAAGGATAGGGGAGAGGAGAGGAGAAGGAGGGGGGGAGGAGGAGAGGAGGAGAAGGATAGGGAGAGAGGAGGAGGAGATGAGGAGAAGGATAGGGGAGAGGAGAGGAGAGGATAGGGGGAGAGGAGGAGAAGGATAGGGGAGAGGAGAGGAGAAGGATAGGGAGAGAGGAGGAGGAGAGGAGGAGAAGGATAGGGGAGAGGAGGAGGAGAGGAGGAGAGCATAGGGGAGAGGAGGAGGAGGATAGGGGGAGAGGAGGACAAGGATAGGGGGAGAACAAGAACATGTTTACCTCTCTCTGAGTCCAGGGAAGCAAGGGAGGAGAGGAGGAGTTAGTTAAAGAGAGGTGGGAGAGAGGAGGAGAGGAGGAGAGGAGAAGAGGAGAGGAGAAGAGGAGAGGAGGAGAGGAGACGAGGAGGTGGAGGAGAGGAGGAGAGGAGAAGAGGAGAGGAGATGAGCAGAGGAGTAGGAGGAGAGGAATAGAGGAGAGGAGGAGAGGAGACGAGGAGAGGAGTAGAGGAGACG
This sequence comes from Oncorhynchus mykiss, assembly GCF_013265735.2. Classification (NCBI taxonomy): domain Eukaryota; kingdom Metazoa; phylum Chordata; class Actinopteri; order Salmoniformes; family Salmonidae; genus Oncorhynchus; species Oncorhynchus mykiss. The sequence continues at coordinate 152,884 of NW_023493693.1, forward strand.
AGGAGAAGAGGAGAGAAGTAAAGGAGATGAGCAGAGGAGGAGAGGAGAGGAGAAGAGTGGAGGAATAGAGGAGACGAGGAGAGGAGGAGGAGGAGAGAAAAACACAAAATCTCAGCAAGACCTCCTGCTAGGAGGAACAAGGATTACATCTACTACCACACAACACCTCCTGCTAGGAGGAACAAGGATTACATCTACTACCACACAACACCTCCTGCTAGGAGGAACAAGGATTACATCTACTACCACACAACACCTCCTGCTGAGGAACAAGGATTACATCTACTACCACACAAGACCTCCTGCTAGGAGGAACAAGGATTACATCTACTACCACACAAGACCTCCTGCTAGGAGGAACAAGGATTACATCTACTACCACACAACACCTCCTGCTGAGGAACAAGGATTACATCTACTACCACACAACACCTCCTGCTGAGGAACAAGGATTACATCTACTTCCACACAAGACCTCCTGCTGAGGTACAAGGATTACATCTACTACCACACAACACCTCCTGATAGGAGGAACAAGGATTACATCTACTACCACACAACACCTCCTGCTAGGAGGAACAAGGATTCCATCTACTACCACACAACACCTCCTGATAGGAGGAACAAGGATTACATCTACTACCACACAACACCTCCTGCTGAGGAACAAGGATGACATCTACTACCACACAACACCTCCTGCTAGGAGGAACAATGATTACAGCTACTACCACACAACACCTCCTGCTGAGGAACAAGGATGACATCTACTACCACACAACACCTCCTGCTAGGAGGAACAAGGATTACATCTACTACCACACAACACCTCCTGCTGAGGAACAAGGATTACATCTACTACCACACAACACCTCCTGATAGGAGGAACAAGGATTACATCTACTACCACACAACACCTCCTGATAGGAGGAACAAGGATTACATCTACTACCACACAAGACCTCCTGATAGGAGGAACAAGGATTACATCTACTACCACACAACACCTCCTGCTGAGGAACAAGGATTACATCTACTACCACACAACACCTCCTGCTAGGAGGAACAAGGATTACATCTACTACCACACAACACCTCCTGCTAGGAGGAACAAGGATTACATCTACTACCACACAACACCTCCTGCTAGGAGGAACAAGGATTACATCTACTACCACACAACACCTCCTGCTAGGAGGAACAAGGATTACATCTACTACCACACAACACCTCCTGCTAGGAGGAACAAGGATTACATCTACTACCACACAACACCTCCTGCTAGGAGGAACAAGGATTACATCTACTACCACACAAGACCTCCTGCTGAGGAACAAGGATTACATCTACTACCACACAACACCTCCTGCTAGGAGGAACAAGGATTACATCTACTACCACACAAGACCTCCTGCTGAGGAACAAGGATTACATCTACTACCACACAAGACCTCCTGCTAGGAGGAACAAGGATTACATCTACTACCACACAAGACCTCCTGCTAGGAGGAACAAGGATTACATCTACTACCACACAACACCTCCTGCTGAGGAACAAGGATTACATCTACTACCACACAACACCTCCTGCTAGGAGGAACAAGGATTACATCTACTACCACACAAGACCTCCTGCTAGGAGGAACAAGGATTACATCTACTACCACACAACACCTCCTGATAGGAGGAACAAGGATTACATCTACTACCACACAACACCTCCTGCTAGGAGGAACAAGGATTACATCTACTACCACACAAGACCTCCTGCTGAGGAACAAGGATTACATCTACTACCACACAACACCTCCTGCTAGGAGGAACAAGGATTACATCTACTACCACACAAGACCTCCTACTGAGGAACAAGGATTACATCTACTACCACACAACACCTCCTGCTAGGAGGAACAAGGATTACATCTACTACCACACAATACCTCCTGTTGAGGAACAAGGATTACATCTACTACCACACAACACCTCCTGCTGAGGAACAAGGATTACATCTACTACCACACAAGACCTCCTGCTGAGGAACAAGGATTACATCTACTACCACACAACACCTCCTGATAGGAGGAACAAGGATTACATCTACTACCACACAACACCTCCTGCTGAGGAACAAGGATTACATCTACTACCACACAAGACCTCCTGCTAGGAGGAACAAGGATTACATCTACTACCACACAACACCTCCTGATAGGAGGAACAAGGATTACATCTACTACCACACAACACCTCCTGCTAGGAGGAACAAGGATTACATCTACTACCACACAACACCTCCTGCTAGGAGGAACAAGGATTACATCTACTACCACACAAGACCTCCTGCTAGGAGGAACAAGGATTACATCTACTACCACACAACACCTCCTGCTAGGAGGAACAAGGATTACATCTACTACCACACAACACCTCCTGATAGGAGGAACAAGGATTACATCTACTACCACACAAGACCTCCTGCTAGGAGGAACAAGGATTACATCTACTACCACACAACACCTCCTGCTAGGAGGAACAAGGATTACATCTACTACCACACAACACCTCCTGCTAGGAGGAACAAGGATTACATCTACTACCACACAAGACCTCCTGATAGGAGGAACAAGGATTACATCTACTACCACACAACACCTCCTGCTGAGGAACAAGGATTACATCTACTACCACACAACACCTCCTGCTGAGGAACAAGGATTACATCTACTACCACACAACACCTCCTGCTAGGAGGAACAAGGATTACATCTACTACCACACAAGACCTCCTGCTAGGAGGAACAAGGATTACATCTACTACCACACAAGACCTCCTGCTGAGGAACAAGGATTACATCTACTACCACACAACACCTCCTGCTGAGGAACAAGGATTACATCTACTACCACACAACACCTCCTGCTAGGAGGAACAAGGATTACATCTACTACCACACAACACCTCCTGCTAGGAGGAACAAGGATTACATCTACTACCACACAACACCTCCTGCTAGGAGGAACAATGATTACAGCTACTACCACACAACACCTCCTGCTGAGGAACAAGGATGACATCTACTACCACACAACACCTCCTGCTAGGAGGAACAAGGATTACATCTACTACCACACAACACCTCCTGCTGAGGAACAAGGATTACATCTACTACCACACAACACCTCCTGATAGGAGGAACAAGGATTACATCTACTACCACACAACACCTCCTGCTAGGAGGAACAAGGATTACATCTACTACCACACAACACCTCCTGCTAGGAGGAACAAGGATTACATCTACTACCACACAACACCTCCTGCTAGGAGGAACAAGGATTACATCTACTACCACACAAGACCTCCTGCTGAGGAACAAGGATTACATCTACTACCACACAACACCTCCTGCTAGGAGGAACAAGGATTACATCTACTACCACACAAGACCTCCTGCTGAGGAACAAGGATTACATCTACTACCACACAAGACCTCCTGCTAGGAGGAACAAGGATTACATCTACTACCACACAAGACCTCCTGCTAGGAGGAACAAGGATTACATCTACTACCACACAACACCTCCTGCTGAGGAACAAGGATTACATCTACTACCACACAACACCTCCTGCTAGGAGGAACAAGGATTACATCTACTACCACACAAGACCTCCTGCTAGGAGGAACAAGGATTACATCTACTACCACACAACACCTCCTGATAGGAGGAACAAGGATTACATCTACTACCACACAACACCTCCTGCTAGGAGGAACAAGGATTACATCTACTACCACACAAGACCTCCTGCTGAGGAACAAGGATTACATCTACTACCACACAACACCTCCTGCTAGGAGGAACAAGGATTACATCTACTACCACACAAGACCTCCTACTGAGGAACAAGGATTACATCTACTACCACACAACACCTCCTGCTAGGAGGAACAAGGATTACATCTACTACCACACAATACCTCCTGTTGAGGAACAAGGATTACATCTACTACCACACAACACCTCCTGCTGAGGAACAAGGATTACATCTACTACCACACAAGACCTCCTGCTGAGGAACAAGGATTACATCTACTACCACACAACACCTCCTGATAGGAGGAACAAGGATTACATCTACTACCACACAACACCTCCTGCTGAGGAACAAGGATTACATCTACTACCACACAAGACCTCCTGCTAGGAGGAACAAGGATTACATCTACTACCACACAACACCTCCTGATAGGAGGAACAAGGATTACATCTACTACCACACAACACCTCCTGCTAGGAGGAACAAGGATTACATCTACTACCACACAACACCTCCTGCTAGGAGGAACAAGGATTACATCTACTACCACACAAGACCTCCTGCTAGGAGGAACAAGGATTACATCTACTACCACACAACACCTCCTGCTAGGAGGAACAAGGATTACATCTACTACCACACAACACCTCCTGATAGGAGGAACAAGGATTACATCTACTACCACACAAGACCTCCTGCTAGGAGGAACAAGGATTACATCTACTACCACACAACACCTCCTGCTAGGAGGAACAAGGATTACATCTACTACCACACAACACCTCCTGCTAGGAGGAACAAGGATTACATCTACTACCACACAAGACCTCCTGATAGGAGGAACAAGGATTACATCTACTACCACACAACACCTCCTGCTGAGGAACAAGGATTACATCTACTACCACACAACACCTCCTGCTGAGGAACAAGGATTACATCTACTACCACACAAGACCTCCTGATAGGAGGAACAAGGATTACATCTACTACCACACAACACCTCCTGCTGAGGAACAAGGATTACATCTACTACCACACAACACCTCCTGCTAGGAGGAACAAGGATTACATCTACTACCACACAAGACCTCCTGCTAGGAGGAACAAGGATTACATCTACTACCACACAACACCTCCTGATAGGAGGAACAAGGATTACATCTACTACCACACAACACCTCCTGCTAGGAGGAACAAGGATTACATCTACTACCACACAAGACCTCCTGCTGAGGAACAAGGATTACATCTACTACCACACAACACCTCCTGCTAGGAGGAACAAGGATTACATCTACTACCACACAATACCTCCTGTTGAGGAACAAGGATTACATCTACTACCACACAACAACTCCTGCTGAGGAACAAGGATTACATCTACTACCACACAAGACCTCCTGCTGAGGAACAAGGATTACATCTACTACCACACAACACCTCCTGATAGGAGGAACAAGGATTACATCTACTACCACACAACACCTCCTGCTGAGGAACAAGGATTACATCTACTACCACACAACACCTCCTGCTAGGAGGAACAAGGATTACATCTACTACCACACAAGACCTCCTGCTAGGAGGAACAAGGATTACATCTACTACCACACAAGACCTCCTGATAGGAGGAACAAGGATTACATCTACTACCACACAAGACCTCCTGCTAGGAGGAACAAGGATTACATCTACTACCACACAAGACCTCCTGCTGAGGAACAAGGATTACATCTACTACCACACAAGACCTCCTGATAGGAGGAACAAGGATTACATCTACTACCACACAAGACCTCCTGCTAGGAGGAACAAGGATTACATCTACTACCACACAACACCTCCTGCTGAGGAACAAGGATTACATCTACTACCACACAACACCTCCTGCTAGGAGGAACAAGGATTACATCTACTACCACACAACACCTCCTGCTAGGAGGAACAAGGATTACATCTACTACCACACAACACCTCCTGATAGGAGGAACAAGGATTACATCTACTACCACACAACACCTCCTGCTAGGAGGAACAAGGATTACATCTACTACCACACAAGACCTCCTGCTGAGGAACAAGGATTACATCTACTACCACACAACACCTCCTGCTAGGAGGAACAAGGATTACATCTACTACCACACAAGACCTCCTACTGAGGAACAAGGATTACATCTACTACCACACAACACCTCCTGCTAGGAGGAACAAGGATTACATCTACTACCACACAATACCTCCTGTTGAGGAACAAGGATTACATCTACTACCACACAACACCTCCTGCTGAGGAACAAGGATTACATCTACTACCACACAAGACCTCCTGCTGAGGAACAAGGATTACATCTACTACCACACAACACCTCCTGATAGGAGGAACAAGGATTACATCTACTACCACACAACACCTCCTGCTGAGGAACAAGGATTACATCTACTACCACACAAGACCTCCTGCTAGGAGGAACAAGGATTACATCTACTACCACACAACACCTCCTGATAGGAGGAACAAGGATTACATCTACTACCACACAACACCTCCTGCTAGGAGGAACAAGGATTACATCTACTACCACACAACACCTCCTGCTAGGAGGAACAAGGATTACATCTACTACCACACAAGACCTCCTGCTAGGAGGAACAAGGATTACATCTACTACCACACAACACCTCCTGCTAGGAGGAACAAGGATTACATCTACTACCACACAACACCTCCTGATAGGAGGAACAAGGATTACATCTACTACCACACAAGACCTCCTGCTAGGAGGAACAAGGATTACATCTACTACCACACAACACCTCCTGCTAGGAGGAACAAGGATTACATCTACTACCACACAACACCTCCTGCTAGGAGGAACAAGGATTACATCTACTACCACACAAGACCTCCTGATAGGAGGAACAAGGATTACATCTACTACCACACAACACCTCCTGCTGAGGAACAAGGATTACATCTACTACCACACAACACCTCCTGCTAGGAGGAACAAGGATTACATCTACTACCACACAAGACCTCCTGCTAGGAGGAACAAGGATTACATCTACTACCACACAACACCTCCTGATAGGAGGAACAAGGATTACATCTACTACCACACAACACCTCCTGCTAGGAGGAACAAGGATTACATCTACTACCACACAAGACCTCCTGCTGAGGAACAAGGATTACATCTACTACCACACAACACCTCCTGATAGGAGGAACAAGGATTACATCTACTACCACACAAGACCTCCTACTGAGGAACAAGGATTACATCTACTACCACACAACACCTCCTGCTAGGAGGAACAAGGATTACATCTACTACCACACAATACCTCCTGTTGAGGAACAAGGATTACATCTACTACCACACAACACCTCCTGCTGAGGAACAAGGATTACATCTACTACCACACAACACCTCCTGCTAGGAGGAACAAGGATTACATCTACTACCACACAACACCTCCTGCTGAGGAACAAGGATTACATCTACTACCACACAACACCTCCTGCTAGGAGGAACAAGGATTACATCTACTACCACACAAGACCTCCTGCTGAGGAACAAGGATTACATCTACTACCACACAACACCTCCTGATAGGAGGAACAAGGATTACATCTACTACCACACAACACCTCCTGCTGAGGAACAAGGATTACATCTACTACCACACAACACCTCCTGCTAGGAGGAACAAGGATTACATCTACTACCACACAAGACCTCCTGCTAGGAGGAACAAGGATTACATCTACTACCACACAAGACCTCCTGATAGGAGGAACAAGGATTACATCTACTACCACACAAGACCTCCTGATAGGAGGAACAAGGATTACATCTACTACCACACAAGACCTCCTGCTGAGGAACAAGGATTCCATCTACTACCACACAACACCTCCTGCTGAGGAACAAGGATTACATCTACTACCACACAACACCTCCTGCTAGGAGGAACAAGGATTACATCTACTACCACACAAGACCTCCTGCTAGGAGGAACAAGGATTACATCTACTACCACACAAGACCTCCTGCTGAGGAACAAGGATTACATCTACTACCACACAACACCTCCTGCTGAGGAACAAGGATTACATCTACTACCACACAACACCTCCTGCTAGGAGGAACAAGGATTACATCTACTACCACATAACACCTCCTGCTAGGAGGAACAAGGATTACATCTACTACCACACAACACCTCCTGATAGGAGGAACAAGGATTACATCTACTACCACACAACACCTCCTGCTAGGAGGAACAAGGATTCCATCTACTACCACACAAGGAACATCGTTCTGAACGTTGACATCACAATACCCCATAATGACATCACAATACCCCATAATGACATCACAATACCCCATAATGACATCACAATACCCCATAATGACATCACTATACCCCATACTGACACCACAATACCCCATAATGACATCACAATACCCCATAATGACATCACAATACCCCATAATGACATCACAATACCCCATAATGACATCACAATACCCCATAATGACATCACAATACCCCATAATGACATCACAATACCCCATAATGACATCACAACACCCCATAATGACATCACAATACCCCATAATGACATCACAACACCCCATAATGACATCACAATACCCCATAATGACATCACAATACCTCATAATGACATCACAATACCCCATAATGACATCACAATACCCCATAATGACATCACAATACCCCATAATGACATCACAATACCCCATAATGACATCACAATACACCATAATGACATCACAATACACCATAATGACATCACAATACCCCATAATGACATCACAATACCCCATAATGACATCACAATACCCCATAATGACACCACAATACCCCATAATGACATCACAATAACCCATAATGACATCACAATACCCCATAATGACATCACAATACCCCATAATGACACCACAATACCCCATAATGACATCACAATAACCCATAATGACATCACAATACCCCATAATGACATCACAATACCCCATAATGACATCACAATACCCCATAATGACACCACAATACCCCATAATGACATCACAATAACCCATAATGACATCACAATACCCCATAATGACACCACAATACCCCATAATGACATCACAATAACCCATAATGACATCACAATAACCCATAATGACATCACAATACCCCATAATGACATCACAATAACCCATAATGACACCACAATACCCCATAATGACATCACAATACCCCATAATGACACCACAATAACCCATAATGACATCACAATACCCCATAATGACACCACAATACCCCATAATGACATCACAATACCCCATAATGACATCACAACACCCCATAATGACATCACAATACCCCATAATGACATCACAATACCCCATAATGACATCACAATACCCCATAATGACATCACAATACCCCATAATGACATCACAATAACCCATAATGACATCACAATACCCCATAATGACATCACAATACCCCATAATGACATCACAATAACCCCATAATGACACCACAATACCCCATAATGACATCACAATACCCCATAATGACATCACAATACCCCATAATGACATCACAATACCCCATAATGACATCACAATACCCCATAATGACATCACAATACCCCATAATGACATCACAATACCCCATAATGACACCACAATACCCCATAATGACATCACAATACCCCATAATGACATCACAACACCCCATAATGACATCACAATACCCCATAATGACATCACAATACCCCATAAAGACATCACAATACCCCATAATGACATCACAATACCCCATAATGACATCACAATACCCCATAATGACATCACAATAACCCATAATGACATCACAATACCCCATAATGACATCACAATACCCCATAATGACATCACAATAACCCCATAATGACACCACAATACCCCATAATGACATCACAATACCCCATAATGACATCACAATACCCCATAATGACATCACAACACCCCAATAATGACATCACAATACCCCATAATGACATCACTATACCCCATAAAGACATCACAAAACCCCATAATGACATCACAATACCCCATAATGACATCACAATACCCCATAATGACATCACAATAACCCATAATGACATCACAATACCCCATAATGACATCACAATAACCCCATAATGACACCACAATACCCCATAATGACATCACAATACCCCATAATGACATCACAATACCCCATAATGACATCACAATACCCCATAATGACATCACAATAACCCATAATGACATCACAATACCCCATAATGACATCACAATACCCCATAATGACATCACAATACCCCATAATGACAAAGCAACATTTCTTTCAAATGTATTTAAAACAACTGAAATATCACATTCAGACCCTTTACTCAGTACTTTGTTGAAGCACCTTTGCGATTACAGCCTTGAGTCTTCTTGGGTTTGACGCTACAAGTTTGGCAGACCTGTATTTGGAGAGTTTCTCCCATTCTTCTCTGCAGATCCTCTCAAGCTCTGTCAGGTTGGATGGGGAGCGGTGCTGCTCAGTGTGGAGGAGCGGGGGGGGGTACAGAGTCAATGTGGAGGAGCGGGGGGGTACAGAGTCAATGTGGAGGAGCAGGGGGGGGGTACAGAGTCAATGTGGAGGAGCGGGGGGGGGGGGGGGGGTGTACAGAGTCAATGTGGAGGAGCGGGGGGGTACAGAGTCAATGTGGAGGAGCAGGGGGGGGGGTGTACAGAGTCAATGTGGAGGAGCGGGGGGGGGGTACAGAGTCAATGTGGAGGAGCGGGGGGGGGGGGTGTACAGAGTCAATGTGGAGGAGCGGGGGGGTACAGAGTCAATGTGGAGGAGCAGGGGGGGGGGGTGTACAGAGTCAATGTGGAGGAGCGGGGGGGGGGGGTACAGAGTCAATGTGGAGGAGCAGGGGGGGGCGGGGGGGGGCGGGGGGGGGCGGGGGGGTACAGAGTCAATGTGGAGGAGCAGAGGGGGGGTGGGGGGTACAGAGTCAATGTGGAGGAGCAGGGGGGGGTACAGAGTCAATGTGGAGGAGCGGGGGGGGTACAGAGTCAATGTGGAGGAGCGGGGGGGGTACAGAGTCAATGTGGAGGAGCAGGGGGGGGGGTACAGAGTCAATGTGGAGGAGCAGGGGGGGGGGTACAGAGTCAATGTGGAGGAGCAGGGGGGGGGGGGGGACAATGTAAATAGTGGCCATTTGATTAGATGTTCAGGAGTCTTATGGCTTTTGGGGGGTAGAAGCTGTTTAAAAGCCTCTTGGACCTAGACGTGGCGCTCCGGTACCGCTTGCCGTGCAGTAGCAGAGAGAACAGTCTATGACTGGGGTGGCTGGAGTCTCTGACAATTTTTAGGGCCTTCCTCTGACACCACCTGGTGTAGAGGTCCTGGATGGCAGGAAGCTTGGCCCCTGTGATATACTGGGCCGTACACACTACCCTCTGTAGTGCCTTGCGGTCGGAGGCCGAGCAGTTGCCATACCAGGCAGTGATGCAACCTGTCAGGATGCTCTCGATGGTGCAGCTGTAGAACCTTCTGAGGATCTGAGGACCCATGCCAAATCTTTTCAGTCTCCTGAGGGGGAATAAGCTTTGTCGTGTCCTCTTCACGACTGTCTTGGTGTGTTTGGACCATGACAGTTTGTTGGTGATGTGAACTTGAAACTCTCAACCCGCTCCACTACAGCCCTGTCGATGTTAATGGGGGCCTGTTCGGTCCTCCTTTAGTCCTGTAGTCCACGATCAGCTCCTTTGTCTTGATCACGTTGAAGGAGAGGTTGTTGTCCTGGTACCACCAGGTCTCTGACCTCCTCCCTATAGGCTGTCTCAACGTTGAGGGAGAGGTTGTTGTCCTGGTACCACCAGGTCTCTGACCTCCTCCCTGTAGGCTGTCTCATCGTTGAGGGAGAGGTTGTTATCCTGGTACCACCAGGTCTCTGACCTCCTCCCTGTAGGCTGTCTCATCGTTGAGGGAGAGGTTGTTGTCCTGGTACCACCAGGTCTCTGACCTCCTCCCTGTAGGCCGTCTCATCGTTGAGGGAGAGGTTGTTGTCCTGGTACCACCAGGTCTCTGACCTCCTCCCTGTAGGCCGTCTCATCGTTGAGGGAGAGGTTGTTGTCCTGGTACCACCAGGTCTCTGACCTCCTCCCTGTAGGCCGTCTCATCGTTGAGGGAGAGGTTGTTGTCCTGGCAACACACGGCCAGGTCTCTGACCTCCTCCCTGTAGGCTGTCTCATCGTTGAGGGAGAGGTTGTTGTCCTGGCACCACACTGCCAGGTCTCTGACCTCCTCCCTACAGGCCGTCTCATCGTTGTCGGTGTTCAGGCCTACCACTGTTGTGTTGTCAGCAAATTTAATGATGGTGTTGGAGTCGTGCAGTCGTGAGTGAACAGGGAGTACAGGAGGGGACTGAGCACGTACCCCTGAGGGGCCCCCGGGTTGAGGGGGCGGCCCGTCAGGAAGTCCAGGATCCAGTTGCAGAGGGAGCTGTTTAGTCCCAAGGTCCCCCTTGGTCCCCCCCCAAAGTCCCCCTCTCCCAATCAATCACTCTGTCATTTCACTGTGTGTGTGTGTGTGTGTGTGTGTGTGTGTGTGTGTGTGTGTGTGTGTGTGTGTGTGTGTGTGTGTGTGGTCGTCATGGTAACTCACCTGACATTGTCACGGCCGACCCCCCAGACACGAATGCTTGCTATTGGCTGAGAATGAAGCACGTTGCCAAGACAACGGTCCGTAGGATCAACCAGGTTCAACATGTTGTTCACCAGAACCAGATACATGTCCTGACCCTGCAAACACACACACACACACACACACAGAAACACACACACATTAATCCTTGATATTGGTCTGAATGGCGTAGATTAAAGTACCAGTCAAAAGTTTGGACACACCTACTCATTCAAGGGTTTTAGAACACCTACTCAGTCAAGGGTTCTAGAACACCTACTCATTCAAGGGTTCTAGAACACCTACTCATTCAAGGGTTCTAGAACACCTACTCATTCAAGGGTTCTAGAACACCTACTCATTCCAGGGTTCTAGAACACCTACTCATTCAAGGGTTCTAGAACACCTACTCATTCAAGGGTTTTAGAACACCTACTCATTCAAGGGTTCTAGAACACCTACTCATTCCAGGGTTCTAGAACACCTACTCATTCCAGGGTTCTAGAACACCTACTCATTCCAGGGTTCTAGAACACCTACTCATTCCAGGGTTCTAGAACACCTACTCATTCCAGGGTTCTAGAACACCTACTCATTCCAGGGTTCTAGAACACCTACTCATTCAAGGGTTTTTCTATATTTTTTACTATTTTGCAGAATAATTGTGAAGACATCAACACTCTGAAATAGCACATCTCTCCCTCTCTTATGCTCTCTTATCTCCTCCTCTTTCTTCCCTCCATCCTTATCTCCTCCTCTTTCTTCCTTCCATCCTTATCTCCTCCTCTTTCTTTGTTCCATCCTTATCTCATCCTCTTTCTTCCCTCCATCCTTATCTCCTCCTCTTTCTTCCCTCCATCCTTATCTCCTCCTCTTTCTTCCCTCCATCCTTATCTCCTCCTCTTTCTTCCCTCCATCCTTATCTCCTCCTCTTTCTTCCTGCCATCCTTATCTCCTCCTCTTTCTTCCCTCCATCCTTATCTCATCCTCTTTCTTCCCTCCATCCTTATCTCCTCCTCTTTCTTCCTGCCATCCTTATCTCCTCCTCTTTCTTCCCTCCATCCTTATCTCATCCTCTTTCTTCCCTCCATCCTTATCTCCTCCTCTTTCTTCCTGCCATCCTTATCTCCTCCTCTTTCTTCCCTCCATCCTTATCTCCTCCTCTTTCTTCCCTCCATCCTTATCTCCTCCTCTTTCTTCCTTATCTCCTCCTCTTTCTTCCTTCCATCCTTATCTCCTCCTCTTTCTTCCTTCCATCCTTATCTCCTCCTCTTTCTTCCCTCCATCCTTATCTCCTCCTCTTTCTTCCCTCCATCCTTATCTCCTCCTCTTTCTTCCCTGCATCCTTATCTCCTCCTCTTTCTTCCTGCCATCCTTATCTCCTCCTCTTTCTTCCCTCCATCCTTATCTCCTCCTCTTTCTTCCCTCCATCCTTATCTCCTCCTCTTTCTTCCTGCCATCCTTATCTCCTCCTCTTTCTTCCCTCCATCCTTATCTCCTCCTCTTTCTTCCCTCCATCCTTATCTCCTCCTCTTTCTTCCTTATCTCCTCCTCTTTCTTCCTTCCATCCTTATCTCCTCCTCTTTCTTCCTTCCATCCTTATCTCCTCCTCTTCCCTCCCTCCATCCTTATCTCCTGCTCACTCACTCTCTCCTCTCTCTCTCACTCTCTCTCACCTCTCCCCAGATGCCGACCGTGTCTCTGATGTTGCTCTTGCAGTAGGATAGCTGTCGGATACAGTTGTTAACGGCAACACTACTCTTCCCTGGCGACAGGTCCTCTTCTGCCATCTCTACCCAACCCAGAGACTGCACCGCAAAACACTACACACACACACACACAGACAGACAGACAGACGCAGGTTACACATACACACACACAATTATTATATTGTATGATAAGGTGGAAGGATGGAAGGATGGAGGGATGGAGGGATGGAGGAGTGGAGGGGTGGTGGAGGGATGGAGGGGTGGTGGAGGGATGGAGGGGTGGAAGGATGGAGGGATGGAGGGGTGGTGGAGGTATGGAGGGGTGGAAGGATGGAGGGATGGAGGGGTGAGGTATGGAAGGATGGAGAGATTGAGGGGTGGAGGGGTGGTGGAGGGATGGAGGGGTGGTGGAGGGATGGAGGGGTGGAAGGATGGAGGGATTGAGGGGTGGAGGGGTGATGGAGGTATGGAGGGGTGGAAGGATGGAGGGATGAGGTATGGAGGGGTGGAAGGATGGAGGGATGGAGGGATGGAGGGATGAGGTATGGAAGGATGGAAAGATGGAGGGATGGAGGGGTGGTGGAGGTATGGAGGGGTGGAAGGATGGAGGGATGGAGGGGTGAGGTATGGAAGGATGGAGGGATTGAGGGGTGGAGGGGTGGTGGAGGTATGGAGGGGTGGAAGGATGGAGGGATGGAAGGATGGAGGGATGGAAGGATGGAGGGATGGAAGGATGGATGGTTCTAATGGAAGAGGTAGACAGACTGAACTCGACATATGGATGGAGGGATGGAGGGGTGGAGGGAGGGAGGGATGGAGGGATGGAGGGATGGAGGGATGGAGGGATGGAAGGATGGAGGGATGGAAGGATGGAGGGATGGAGGGGTGGAGGGAGGGAGGGATGGAGGGATGGAGGGGTGGTTCTAATGGAGGGAAGGATGGATGGTTCTAATGGAAGGAGGGATGGTTCTAATGGAAGGAGGGATGGTTCTAATGGAAGGAGGGATGGTTCTAATGGAAGAGGTAGACAGACTGAACTCTACATAACCTTTGACTGAACACACCGAGAGAGGAGGGAGAGAAGGAGGGAGAGAGGAGGGAGAGAAGGAGGGGGGAGAGGGAGAGAGGAGGGAGAGAAGGAGGGGGGAGAGGGAGAGGAGGAGGGGGGAGAGGGAGAGGGAGGGAGAGAAGGAGGGGGGAGAGGGAGAGGGAGGGAGAGAAGGAGGGGGGAGAGGGAGAGGGAGGGAGAGAAGGAGGGGGGAGAGGGAGAGGGAGGGAGAGAAGAAGGGGGGAGAGGGAGAGGGAGGGAAAGCTCATTTTCAGCAGTCTATTCATCAACTATTAATCTGACCTCAACACAGACTGACAAGAAAGAGAGAAACAGACAGAGAGAGAGAGAGAGAGAGAGAGAGAGAAGAGAGAGTGAGAGAGAGAGAGCGAGCGAGAGAGACAGACAGGGAGAGAGAGAGAGAGAGAGAAGAGAGAGATAGAGAGAGAGAGAGAGAGAGAGAGAGAGAGAGAGAGAGAGAGAGAGAGAGAGAGAGAGAGAGAGAGAAGAGAAAGAGAGAGAGAGAGAGAGAGAGAGAGAGAGAGAGAGAGAAGAGAAAGAGAGAGAGAGAGAGAGAGAATCCAGAAAGAGCCGTTAAATTCTAAATTCTACAACCACCTAAAAGGAAGCGATTTCCAAACCTTCCACACATTGTTACAACACTGTACATAGACAGTAATATATTTCAACTGTCTGTATTCTTGTGAAACTTCTGTGAGTGTAATGTTTACTGTTAATTTGTTAAAAGAGAGAGAGAGACCTATTTATCATAGCAGCAGTGCAGTTCTCAGTCTGTCCACAGAGGGGCAGTGTTGTACAGCTCTCAGACAGCCCAAACTGACAACACTCTCTCTCTGTCTCTCCACACACAGCATCACAACAACAGGGATACACACACAGACAGAGGACACACGTGGTGGGCCTCTCACCTTGGCCTCAGGGTCACTGTTAGACTCCTCCTCTTCCAGTGGGAGAGGGATCCTGGGGGGAGGGATGGGGGGGGGGACAGAAGAAAAATAACCTATGACTGTGTGGCTCGCAGTTTCCTCCTGCCTTTGGGTACGCAACAATATCACCTTTTATAGAGGTCTGTCTGTCTGTCTGTCTGTCTGCCCGGTCTGTCTGTCTGTTGGTCTGTCTGTCTGTCTGTTGGTCTGTCTGTGTCTGTCTGTCTGTCTGTTGGTCTGTCTGTCTGTCTGTTGGTCTGTCTGTCTGTCTGTTGGTCTGTCTGTCTGTCTGTTGGTCTGTCTGTCTGTCTGTTGGTCTGTCTGTGTCTGTCTGTCTGTCTGCCCGGTCTGTCTGTCTGTTGGTCTGTCTGTGTCTGTCTGTCTGTCTGTCTGTCTGTCTGTCTGTCTGTGTGTGTGTGTGTGTGTGTGTGTGTTACCGTAGCGATGCATATCTGAGCGTAGCTCCCTCAAACTCCTTCAAGCTGGGGTCAGGGTTCACCGTGGCCGCCTGCAGGTCCTGGTGCACAGATATGACATCATGCTCACTCATTACATCATCAGACAGAGACAGACAGCCAGCCAACTAGCCAGACAGACAGACAGACAGATAGAACCCTGAACTCAGACAGATAAAACCCTGAACCCAGACAGATAGAACCCTGAACCCAGACAGAGAGAACCCTGAACTCAGACAGATAGAACCCTGAACCCAGACAGATAGAACCCTGAACCCAGACAGATAGAACCCTGAACCCAGACAGATAGAACCCTGAACCCAGACAGATAGAACCCTGAACTCAGACAGATAGAACCCTGAATCCAGACAGATAGAACCCTGAACCCAGACAGATAGAACCCTGAACTCAGACAGATAGAACCCTGAACCCAGACAGATAGAACCCTTAACTCAGACAGATAGAACCCTGAACCCAGACAGATAGAACCCTGAACCCAGACAGATAGAACCCTGAATCCAGACAGATAGAACCCTGAACCCAGACAGATAGAACCCTGAACCCAGACAGATAGAACCCTGAACTCAGACAGATAGAACCCTGAACCCAGACAGAGTCTAGAGGAGAGATAGTTACCTTCCAAACCTCACTATCAATCTTTCCCCCACTCACAGCTCCAACATCACCCCACAGCTGCTTCTACACACACACACACACACACACACACACACACACACACACACACACACACACACACACACACACACACACACACACACACACACACAGTGGTGGGGGGGTGAGGGATGAGAAGAGAGAGAGAGAGACAGGACAAGAATTTTAGGTCTACTGGTTTAGTAGTGGGGGGGGTTATTGGTCACTACACACCTAGACAAGATCTACTGGTTCTGGGTTTAGTAGTGGGGGGTTATTGGTCACACCTAGACAAGGTCTACTGGTTCTGTTTTTAGTAGTGGGGGGGTTATTGGTCACTACACACCTAGACAAGGTCTCCTGGTTCTGGGTTTAGTAGTGGGGGGGGGGGGTTATTGGTTAAAGTATAGATATATACACAGTAATAACTATGTAATACACATCCATCTAGAATAACCCACCCAAACACACATCTATCCAGAATAACCCACCCAAACACACATCCATCCAGAATAACCCACCCAAACACACATCCATCCAGAATAACCCACCCAAACACACATCTATCCAGAATAACCCACCCAAACACACATCCACCCAGAATAACCCACCCAAACACACATCCATCCAGAATAACCCACCCAAACACACATCCATCTAGAATAACCCACCCAAACACACATCCATCTAGAATAACCCACCCAAACACACATCCATCCAGAATAACCCACCCATAACCCACCGAAACACACATCCATCCAGAATAACCCACCCAAACACACATCCATCCAGAATAACCCACCCAAACACACATCCATCCAGAATAACCCACCCAAACACACATCCATCCAGAATAACCCACCCAAACACACATCCATCCAGAATAACCCACCCAAACACACATCCATCCAGAATAACCCACCCAAACACACATCCATCTAGAATAACCCACCCAAACACACATCCATCCAGAATAACCCACCCAAACACACATCCATCCAGAATAACCCACCCATAACCCACCCAAACACACATCCATCTAGAATAACCCACCCAAACACACATCCATCCAGAATAACCCACCCAAACACACATCCATCCAGAATAACCCACCCAAACACACATCCACCCAGAATAACCCACCCAAACACACATCCATCCAGAATAACCCACCCAAACACACATCCATCCAGAATAACCCACCCAAACACACATCCATCCAGAATAACCCACCCAAACACACATCCATCCAGAATAACCCACCCAAACACACATCCACCCAGAATAACCCACCCAAACACACATCCATCCAGAATAACCCACCCAAACACACATCCATCCAGAAGAACTCCCCCAAACACACATCCACCCAGAATAACCCACCCAAACACACATCCATCTAGAATAACCCACCCAAACACACATCCATCCAGAATAACCCACCCAAACACACATCCATCCAGAATAACCCACCCAAACACACATCCATCCAGAATAACCCACCCAAACACACATCCATCCAGAATAACCCACCCAAACACACATCCATCCAGAATAACCCACCCAAACACACATCCACCCAGAATAACCCACCCAAACACACATCCACCCAGAATAACCCACCCAAACACACATCCATCCAGAATAACCCACCCAAACACACATCCATCCAGAATAACCCACCCAAACACACATCCATCCAGAATAACCCACCCATAACCCACCCAAACACACATCCATCCAGAATAACCCACCCAAACACACATCCATCCAGAATAACCCACCCATAACCCACCCAAACACACATCCATCCAGAATAACCCACCCAAACACACATCCATCCAGAATAACCCACCCAAACACACATCCATCCAGAAGAACTCCCCCAAACACACATCCATCCAGAATAACCCACCCAAACACACATCCATCCAGAATAACCCACCCAAACACACATCCATCTAGAATAACCCACCCAAACACACATCCATCCAGAATAACCCACCCAAACACACATCCATCCAGAATAACCCACCCAAACACACATCCATCCAGAATAACCCACCCAAACACACATCCATCTAGAATAACCCACCCAAACACACATCCATCTAGAATAACTCACCCAAACACACATCCATCTAGAATAACCCACCCAAACACACATCCATCCAGAATAACCCACCCAAACACACATCCATCCAGAATAACCCACCCAAACACACATCCATCTAGAATAACCCACCCAAACACACATCTATCCAGAATAACCCACCCAAACACACATCCACCCAGAATAACCCACCCATAACCCACCCAAACACACATCCATCCAGAATAACCCACCCATAACCCACCCAAACACACATCCATCCAGAATAACCCACCCAAACACACATCTATCCAGAATAACCCACCCAAACACACATCCACCCAGAATAACCCACCCAAACACACATCCATCCAGAATAACCCACCCAAACACACATCCATACACACACCTGGGATACAGGGGTGGTCTGCTTCTGTCCTGTAGGTGGCACTGTGGGCTCTTTATAAACCTGGGATACAGGGGGGGTCTGCTTCTGTCCTGTAGGTGGCATTGTGGGCTCTTTATAAACCTGGGATACAGGGGTGGTCTGCTTCTGTCCTGTAGGTGGCACTGTGGGCTCTTTATAAACCTGGGATACAGGGGTGGTCTGCTTCTGTCCTGTAGGTGGCACTGTGGGCTCTTTATAAACCTGGGATACAGGGGTGGTCTGCCAGACACTGGGACGACCTGGGATACAGGGGTGGTCTGCCAGACACTGGGACGACCTGGGATACAGGGGTGGTCTGCCAGACACTGGGATGACCTGGGATACAGGGGTGGTCTGCCAGACACTGGGATGACCTGGGATAAAGGTGGACAGAGCAGGTCTGATGGGAGGGGTTGAGGGGAGCTGAAGGACTGGATGGTGTTCAGAGATAGATGGGAGGGGTTGAGGGGAGCTGAAGGATGGGACTGGATGGTGTTCAGAGATAGATGGGAGGGGTTGAGGGGAGCTGAAGGATGGGACTGGATGGTGTTCAGAGATAGATGGGAGGGGTTGAGGGGAGCTGAAGGATGGGACAGGATGGTGTTCAGAGATAGGGACGGCAGGGTAGCCTAGCGGTTAGAGCGTTGCCACTTAATATCATGTTTATATACCCTACATTACTCATCTCATATGTATATACTGTACTCTATACCATCTACTGCATCTTGCCTATGCCGTTCGGCCATCACTCATCCATTTATTTATATGTACATATTCTTATTCACTCCTTTACACTTGTGTGTATAAGGTAGTTGTTGTGAAATTGTTAGATTACTTGTTAGATATTACTGCACGGTCGGAACTAGAAGCACAAGCATTTCACTACACTCGCATTAACATCTGCTAACCATGTGACCAATAACATCTGCTAACCATGTGACCAATAACATCTGCTAACCATGTGACCAATAACATCTGCTAACCATGTGACCAATAACATCTGCTAACCATGTGACCAATAACATCTGCTAACCATGTGACCAATAACATCTGCTAACCATGTGACCATTAACATCTGCTAACCATGTGACCATTAACATCTGCTAACCATGTGTATGTGACCAATAACATCTGCTAACCATGTGACCAATAACATCTGCTAACCAAGTGACCAATAACATATGCTAACCATGTGTATGTGACCAATAACATCTGCTAACCATGTGACCAATAACATCTGCTAACCATGTGACCAATAACATCTGCTAACCATGTGACCAATAACATCTGCTAACCATGTGACCAATAACATCTGCTAACCATGTGACCAATAACATCTGCTAACCATGTGACCAATAACATCTGCTAACCAAGTGACCAATAACATCTGCTAACCATGTGTATGTGACCAATAACATCTGCTAACCATGTGACCATTAACATCTGCTAACCATGTGACCATTAACATCTGCTAACCATGTGACCATTAACATCTGCTAACCATGTGACCATTAACATCTGCTAACCATGTGACCATTAACATCTGCTAACCATGTGAACATTAACATCTGCTAACCATGTGACCAATAACATCTGCTAACCATGTGTATGTGACCAATAACATCTGCTAACCATGTGACCATTAACATCTGCTAACCATGTGATCAATAACATCTGCTAACCATGTGACCATTAACATCTGCTAACCATGTGACCAATAACATCTGCTAACCATGTGACCAATAACATCTGCTAACCATGTGACCTATAACATCTGCTAACCATGTGACCAATAACATCTGCTAACCATGTGACCAATAACATCTGCTAACCATGTGACCATTAACATCTGCTAACCATGTGACCATTAACATCTGCTAACCATGTGACCAATAACATCTGCTAACCATGTGACCAATAACATCTGCTAACCATGTGACCATTAACATCTGCGAACCATGTGACCATTAACATCTGCTAACCATGTGACCAATAACATCTGCTAACCATGTGACCAATAACATCTGCTAACCATGTGACCATTAACATCTGCTAACCATGTGACCATTAACATCTGCTAACCATGTGACCAATAACACCTGCTAACCATGTGACCAATAACATCTGCTAACCATGTGACCAATAACATCTGCTAACCATGTGACCAATAACATCTGCTAACCATGTGACCAATAACATCTGATAACCATGTGACCAATAACATCTGCTAACCATGTGACCAATAACATCTGCTAACCATGTGACCATTAACATCTGCTAACCATGTGACCAATAACATCTGCTAACCATGTGACCAATAACATCTGCTAACCATGTGACCAATAACATCTGCTAACCATGTGACCAATAACATCTGCAAACCATGTGACCAATAACATCTGCTAACCATGTGACCAATAACATCTGCTAACCATGTGACCAATAACATCAGCTAACCATGTGACCAATAACATCTGCTAACCATGTGACCAATAACATCTGCTAACCATGTGACCAATAACATGTGATTTGATTTGATGTCTTCAGATCTCACTGTTACAATTAAATAGAAAATGCGTGGCTCTATTTAATCAAATGTCATCGTCAGGGATCCAAATATTATCGCTTTCGCCCCTAAAAATACAAAAAAAATGTAATTCTAGGTGTTTACCTGGTGGTCTGGAGGTGGGGAGGCTGAGGTGGTGTCCCCCAGGCTAGAGCCCTCCTGTCTGGTGAGAGGGTCTCTGGGCGCTGGTCTCTCCCACTGTGTGGCTCCACTAGGGATATGCCAGTAGTAGATATCAGCCTTGTCTGTAATCCTCTTCCATCCTGGAGGAAGGTCCCCTTCTGTCTGACAGCCCTGATGATCACTCCAGATATCTGAGACAAACATGGTCATATTACCTCGATTGACTCTGTACCGGTACCCCCTGTATATAGCCTCCACATTGACTCTGTACCGGTACCCCCTGTATATAGCCTCCACATTGACGCTGTACCGGTACACACACACACACACACACACACACACACACACACACACACACACACACACACACACACACACACACAGCATCACACCATCACCCTCACACACTCACTTCCCCAAACACCCTCACACACCCCTGCAGCCCCCTCTCCCCCACCCACACATGCACACACTTTTGTCTCTGTGATGGTGATGCATAGCTAGCTTCATACTGACTAGACACTAGACACTAATACCTAGCTAGCTTCATACTGACTAGACACTAGACACTAATACCTAGCTAGCATCATACTGACTAGACACTAGACACTAATACCTAGCTAGCATCATACTGACTAGACACTAGACACTAATACCTAGCTAGCATCATACTGACTAGACACTAGACACTAATACCTAGCTAGCTTCATACTGACTAGACACTAGACACTAATACCTAGCTAGCATCATACTGACTAGACACTAGACACTAGACACTAATACCTAGCTAGCTTCATACTGACTAGACACTAGACACTAATACCTAGCTAGCATCATACTGACTAGACACTAGACACTAATACCTAGCTAGCTTCATAATGACTAGACACTAGACATTAATACCTAGCTAGCATCATACTGACTAGACACTAGACACTAATACCTAGCTAGCATCATACTGACTAGACACTAGACACTAATACCTAGCTAGCATCATACTGACTAGACACTAGACACTAATACCTAGCTAGCATCATACTGACTAGACACTAGACACTAATACCTAGCTAGCATCATACTGAGTAGACACTAGACACTAATACCTAGCTAGCATCATACTGACTAGACACTAGACACTAATACCTAGCTAGCATCATACTGACTAGACACTAGACACTAATACCTAGCTAGCATCATACTGACTAGACACTAGACACTAATACCTAGCTAGCATCATACTGACCTGACACTAGACACTAATACCTAGCTAGCATCATACTGACTAGACACTAGACACTAATACCTAGCTAGCATCATACTGACCTGACACTAGACACTAATACCTAGCTAGCATCATACTGACCTGACACTAGACACTAATACCTAGCTAGCATCATACTGACTAGACACTAGACACTAATACCTAGCTAGTATCATACTGACTAGACACTAGACACTAATACCTAGCTAGTATCATAGTTCATAGTATCTTAGTTCATCCCAAGATGGCATAGCAGTTCAGACTTATTTTTGTCCTCGTCCTGTCGTGTATATAAATATATAGATATATTTACAACTTTTTTTTTTCACATACATTTTTAATTTTCCAAAAACTCATCTTCAGAACACTCTCCTGCAATCCGCTTCACCAATTTATATTTATATAAAAAAGTATTATTTACCTCAGATCTGTAATCCTCCGAGAGGCTAGCCAGAAATTAGCCAGAAGCTAGCCGGGAGCTAGCCAGAAGCTGGTCCAGAAGCTACTCTGAAGCTGGTTCAGAAGCTAGTTAGCTTATTTACTGGCTAATCGTTAGTACTCAGCTAACCACGGTTTGTGGTCATCGGCTGTCCTTTGGCTCGAGAATCTATCGCCAGTTTTGTACGGCGCGGTGCAGCGCAGCGCGGCTCGGAACGGAACATACCGGATTTCGGCCGCTGGCTCTGGACATTCATACCTGGATCTCGCAGCTAGCTAGCTGCTATCCGTGTGACTATCGGCTTTCGTCGGTTCCTGAGCTAACATCAATTGTTCCGGAGCTAGCCAGCTGAAGAGTTCCATCAATCACTCCTGGGCTGCAGTCACCTATCCGGACCCGTTTTGCTGCCTACGCGGAGCCCCACCAGGCCTTCACAGTTGGACTGCCGACGTTGTCTACCCGAGGGAATTGTCCGGCTGGCTCCTCCGGCGCAACGTTGCCTGGGCGCCCATCTGCGGCCTGCTAGCCGTTGGCTATCTTATCGGCTGCTATCTGAATAGACAATCGGACAATTTTTATTTTATTTTATTTTATTTATTTTTCTTCTTGGGCCTCTATAACTATATCTATTGTTTTTATGTTTGTTGTTGTTGTGTGATTTGGATTAATCCCCTCTACCTCACGGAACCCCACTAATCTACTGACCGAACGCAAGAGGTGGCTAATAACAGACCTCCATTCTATGCTAGCTTGCTCCTATGCTAGCTTGCTACCGATTTAGCTGTCTAAATCGCCGTGACCCCCAACCAACCTCTCCACTCACTGGACCCTTTTGATCACTCGACTGAGCATGCCTCTCCTTAATGTCAATATGCCTTGTCCATTGCTGTTCTGGTTAGTGTTTATTGGCTTATTTCACTGTAGAGCCTCTAGTCCTGCTCATTATACCTTATCCAACCTATTAGTTCCACCACCCACACATGCAATGACATCTCCTGGTTTCAATGATGTTTCTAGAGACAATATCTCTCTCTTCATCACTCAATACCTAGGTTTACCTCCACTGTATTCACATCCTACCTTACCTTTGTCTGTACATTATACCTTGATGCTATTTTATCGCCCCCAGAAACCTCCTTTTACTCTCTGTTCCAGACGTTCTAAACGACCAATTCTTATTGCTTTTAGCCGCACCCTTATTCTACTCCTACTCTGTTCCTCTGGCGATGTAGAGGTGAATCCAGGCCCTGCAGTGCCTAGCTCCACTCCTATTCCCCAGGCGCTCTCTTTTGACGACTTCTGTAACCGTAATAGCCTTGGTTTCATGCATGTTAACATTAGAAGCCTCCTCCCTAAGTTTGTTCTATTCACTGCTTTAGCACACTCTGCCAACCCGGATGTTCTAGCTGTGTCTGAATCCTGGCTTAGGAAGACCACCAAAAATTCAGACATTTTAATTCAAACTACAACATTTTCAGACAAGATAGAACTGCCAAAGGGGGCGGTGTTGCAATCTACTGCAAAGATAGCCTGCAGAGTTCTGTCCTACTATCCAGGTCTGTACCCAAACAATTTGAACTTCTACTTTTAAAAATCCACCTCTCTAAAAACAAGTCTCTCACCATTGCCGCCTGCTATAGACCACCCTCTGCCCCCAGCTGTGCTCTGGACACCATATGTGAACTGATTGCCCCCCATCTATCTTCAGAGCTTGTGCTGCTAGGCGACCTAAACTGGAACATGCTTAACACCCCAGCCATCCTACAATCTAAACTTGATGCCCTCAACCTCACACAAATTATCAATGAACCTGCCAGGTACCTCCCCAAAGCCTTAAACACGGGCACCCTCATAGATATCATCCTAACCAACTTCCCCTCTAAATACACCTCTGCTGTCTTCAACCAAGATCTCAGCGATCACTGCCTCATTGCCTGCATCCGTAATGGGTCAGCGGTCAAACGACCTCCACTCATCACTGTAAAACGCTCCCTGAAACACTTCAGCGAGCAGGCCTTTCTAATCGACCTGGCCGGGGTATCCTGGAAGGATATTGATCTCATCCCGTCAGTAGAGGATGCCTGGATATTTTTTTTAAATGCCTTCCTAACCATCTTAAATAAACATGCCCCATTCAAGAAATTTAGAACCAGGAACAGATATAGCCCTTGGTTCTCCCCAGACCTGACTGCCCTTAACCAACACAAAAACATCCTATGGCGTTCTGCATTAGCATCGAACAGCCCCCGTGATAT
Organism: Oncorhynchus mykiss; assembly: GCF_013265735.2. NCBI lineage: Eukaryota > Metazoa > Chordata > Actinopteri > Salmoniformes > Salmonidae > Oncorhynchus > Oncorhynchus mykiss. The sequence goes on from NW_023493693.1 coordinate 179,416, forward strand.
GCAGCTGTTCAGGGAAGCTAGAAACCATTATACACAGGCAGTTAGAAAAGCCAAGGCTAGCTTTTTCAAGCAGAAATTTGCTTCCTGCAACACTAACTCAAAAAAGTTCTGGGACACTGTAAAGTCCATGGAGAATAAGAACACCTCCTCCCAGCTGCCCACTGCACTGAAGATAGGAAACACTGTCACCACTGATAAATCCACCATAATTGAGAATTTCAATAAGCATTTTTCTACGGCTGGCCATGCTTTCCACCTGGCTACTCCTACCCCGGTCAACAGCACTGCACCCCCCACAACAACTCGCCCAAGTCTTCCCTATTTCTCCTTCTCCCAAATGTGCTCAGCTGATGTTCTGAATGAGCTGCAAAATCTGGACCCCTACAAATCAGCCGGGCTAGACAATCTGGACCCTTTCTTTCTAAAATTATCTGCCAAAATTGTTGCCACCCCTATTACTAGCCTGTTCAACCTCTCTTTCGTGTCGTCTGAGATTCCCAAAGATTGGAAAGCAGCTGCGGTCATCCCCCTCTTCAAAGGGGGTGACACTCTTGACCCAAACTGCTACAGACCTATATCTATCCTACCATGCCTTTCTAAGGTCTTCGAAAGCCAAGTCAACAAACAGATTACCGACCATTTCGAATCTCACCATACCTTCTCTGCTATGCAATCTGGTTTCAGAGCTGGTCATGGGTGCACCTCAGCCACGCTCAAGGTCCTAAATGATATCTTAACCGCCATTGATAAGAAACATTACTGTGCAGCCGTATTCATTGATCTGGCCAAGGCTTTCGACTCTGTCAATCACCACATCCTCATTGGCAGACTCGACAGCCTTGGTTTCTCAAATGATTGCCTCGCCTGGTTCACCAACTACTTCTCTGATAGAGTTCAGTGTGTCAAATCGGAGGGTCTGCTGTCCGGACCTCTGGCAGTCTCTATGGGGGTGCCACAGGGTTCAATTCTTGGACCGACTCTCTTCTCTGTATACATCAATGAGGTCACTCTTGCTGCTGGTGAGTCTCTGATCCACCTCTACGCAGACGACACCATTCTGTATACTTCCGGCCCTTCTTTGGACACTGTGTTAACAACCCTCCAGGCAAGCTTCAATGCCATACAACTCTCCTTCCGTGGCCTCCAACTGCTCTTAAATACAAGTAAAACTAAATGCATGCTCTTCAACCGATCGCTACCTGTACCTACCCGCCTGTCCAACATTACTACTCTGGACGGCTCTGACTTAGAATACGTGGACAACTACAAATACTTAGGTGTCTGGTTAGACTGTAAACTCTCCTTTCAGACCCATATCAAACATCTCCAATCCAAAGTTAAATCTAGAATTGGCTTCCTATTTCGCAACAAAGCATCCTTCACTCATGCTGCCAAACATACCCTTGTAAAACTGACCATCCTACCAATCCTCGACTTTGGCGATGTCATTTACAAAATAGCCTCCAACACTCTACTCAACAAATCTAATACAGCTAGACACTAGACAACACACAGCACATCCTGCAGGAGAGAGAGAGCCTAACACACACACACACACACACACACACACACACACACACACACATACACACACACACACACACACACACACACACACACACACACACACACACACACACACACACACACTGAGCCACTGACCAAATTCTCCCACACTGCACTCTTTCCTCATACACAATATAGTGTGTGTGTTCCAGGCCTACCTGGGAGGGGAGGTGAGGTGTTCTCCTGAGACAGAGAGGACCAGCCAGGAGAGTTCATGTCCTGGATCCTGATTACAACACAGTCTGTCGTCACCTCTTCAACACTATCCTTCTGCCTCAGAGGAGAGGAGGAGGAGGAGGGGAGGGGAGGGGTTTCTTCAGGACTGCTGTGTCTGGGTGTGGATGGAGGAGGGGGATACGGAGAGTCTTTAACAGATTTGAGGAGCCTAAAGCTGGGGTGGAGGTCTGGGTGGCTCCCCTGGTCTGGAGCTTTGACCTGGTTCTCACTCTTCAACAGAGGCCTCCTCTCCTCCTCCATCTTCTCCTCCTCTTCCCTCTCCTCCTCTTCATCCTCTATCCTCTCCTCCTCTATCCTCTCCTCCTCTATCCTCTCCTCCCCAATCCTCTCCTCCTCTTCCTCCTCTATCCTCTCCTCCTCTATGCTCTCCTCCTCTTCCTCCTCTATCCTCTCCTCCTCTATCCTCTCCTCCTCTATCCTCTCCTCCTCTATCCTCTCCTCTATCCTCTCCTCCTCTATCCGCTCCTCCTCTTCTTCCTCTATCCTCTCCTCCTCTTTCCCCCTCTCCTCCTTTATCCTCTCCTCCTCGTCCTCCTCTGCCTCCTCTATCCTCTCCTCCTCTTCCTCCTCTATCCTCTCCTCCTCGTCCTCCTCTATCCTCTCCTCCTCTATCCTCCTCTCCGCCTCTTCCCCCTCTATCCTCTCCTCCTCTATCCTCCTCTCCGCCTCTTCCCCCTCTATCCTCTCCTCCTCTATCCTCTCCTCCTCTTCCTCCTCTATCCTCTCCTCCTCTTCCTCCTCTATCCTCTCCTCCTCTTCCTCCTCTATCCTCCTCTCCGCCTCTTCCCCCTCTATCCTCTCCTCCTCTATCCTCTCCTCCTCATCGTCCTCTATCCTCTCCTCCTCTATCCTCCTCTCCGCCTCTTCCCCCTCTATCCTCTCCTCCTCTATCCTCTCCTCCTCGTCCTCCTCTATCCTCTCCTCCTCTATCCTCCTCTCCGCCTCTTCCTCCTCTATCCTCTCCTCCTCGTCCGCCTCTTCCTCCTCTATCCTCTCCTCCTCGTCCTCCTCTTCCTCCTCTATCCTCTCCTCCTTTTCCTCCTCTATACTACTCCTCTCCTCCTCCTCTATTTTCATCTCCACTTCCTTCTCAGACAGGATGCTGATGTCATCCCCGTCGTCTGTCACGTTCGTGATGCTTTCCAGGTCTGAGTTCACGTTAGTTTTCAGATCCAGGTCTGAGTTCACGTTAGTTTTCAGATCCAGGTCTGAGTTCACGTTAGTTTTCAGATCCAGATCGGAGTTCACGTTAGTTTTCAGATCCAGGTCCGAGTTCACGTTAGTTTTCAGATCCAGATCGGAGTTCACGTTAGTTTTCAGATCCAGATCGGAGTTCATGTTAGTTTTCAGATCCAGGTCTGAGTTCACGTTAGTTTTCAGATCCAGATGTGTCTTGGTGTCGGGGTCGAGGTTCATCTTGGTGAGGATGTCCTCATTGACGGTTTCATTGTTTGTATTGCAGTCCTCTGTGGTTGAGTCGGGGTCAGGGGTTGTGTTCTTGTTGTGGTCATGTTGTCCATGTCGTTCAGCTGTGGTTGAGTCGGGGTCAGGGGTTGTGTTCTTGTTGTGGTCATGTTGTCCATGTCGTTCGGCTGCTTTGCGCAGGGCGTTCAGCCCGTTCTTGGCCAGTTTGTTGGGAGTCGACGACGACGGAGGAAGAGTTACATCACTCAGCCCCATTGCACTCTGGATGCTGGTCAGACAATACTTCTTACGACACTTAGGAAACGTGGCCCAACCCAGCCTGGTGACATCACCGCCACTGACATCACGGTTGTGGGAGGAACAAAGGCTGAGTGAGGCGGGAGGAGTCAGGGCAGGGCCGTTCCTATTGGCCACGTCTATTGACATCATCACCGAAGAGGCGGGGCCTCCTGGAGAGAGAGAGAGAACAGTGAGGGAGCATGTGTTACCTGATAGGAGGTCAGTCCTGGACCAGGGGTTAGAGGTCAGAGGTCACAGGTCAGTAAAGAGAAAAGTATGTTGAGGATTGTAACTGTCAGGGTTGCCCCCGGAGACAGTAGCTAGACAACACCGTACGGAACACTGAGGGTCCTACCGTAGAGCTAAGGACTGTTGGTAACCCCAGGATGGTGTGGGTCCATGTTTTGGACTTCTCAGCCAATCACAGCGTCTACCCTCGATGACCAATCACAGACAGAGGAGTTCTGCTTCAGCCAATCATATGGCTTCACCAGGAAGACAGCTTCTGACTGCAAGAAACAAACACAATCCTTTAATGAATGAAGAACGCGCGCACACACACACACACACACACACACACACACACACACACACACACACACACACACACACACACACACACACACACACACACACACACACACACACAGTGAGCCAAGTGAGGACAAACAATGCATAAAAACATGTTGCATTCTGGGAAGTCAAGCTCCACTACTGCTGCAACAAGCCCACATACCAGGACAAACACACACACACACACACACACCCACACACACCCAGAGGAAAGTGGGAAGGTAACAAGAGCCTGGATGTGACAGTAACCTCACACCTCTGACCTGTTGGCCTATTTCAGTTCTGTGTGTCTAACAGCTCACTGTCGGTGGGGGACTGAGAGAGAGAGAGAGTGTGTGTGTGTGTGTGTGTGTGTGTGTGTGTGTGTGTGTGTGTGTGTGTGTGTGTGTGTGTGTGTGTGTGTGTGTGTGTGTGTGTGTGTGTGATCTGTCTAGAGTAAAAAAACAGCTGCTAACACCAAAGACGTAGAGATGTTAACCATTTGTACATCGTTACAACACTGTATATATATATATATAATACTTTTGTTTATGATCTACTTCACTTGCTTTGGCGATGTAAACACATGTTTCCCATGACAATAAAGGCCCTTGAATTGAAATTACATTGAAATGAAACTGAAGTTAAATTGAAACGGGATTGAATTGAATTGAGAGACAGAGAGAGAGGGAGAGAGAGAGAGAGAGAGAGAGAGAGAGAGAGAGAGAGAGAGAGAGAGAGGGAGAGAGAGAGAGAGAGAGAGAGAGAGAGAGAGAGAGAGAGAGAGAGAGAGGGAGAGAGAGAGAGAGAGAGAGAGAGAGAGAGAGAGAGAGAGAGGGAGAGAGAGAGAGAGAGAGAGAGGGAGAGAGAGAGAGAGAGAGAGAGAGAGAGAGAGAGAGAGAGAGAGAGAGAGGGAGAGAGAGAGAGAGAGAGAGAGAGAGAGAGAGAGAGAGAGAGAGAGAGAGAGAGAGAGAGAGAGAGAGGGAGAGAGAGAGAGAGAGAGAGAGAGAGAGAGGGAGAGAGAGAGAGAGAGAGAGAGAGAGAGAGAGAGAGAGACAGAGAGAGAGAGAGGGAGAGAGAGAGAGAGAGAGGGAGAGAGAGAGAGAGAGAGAGAGAGAGAGAGAGAGAGAGAGAGGGAGAGAGAGAGAGAGAGAGAGAGAGAGAGAGAGGGAGAGAGAGAGAGAGAGAGAGAGAGAGAGAGAGAGACAGAGAGAGAGAGAGAGAGAGGGAGAGAGAGAGAGAGAGAGAGAGCGAGAGAGAGGGAGGAGAGAGAGAGAGAGAGAGAGAGGGGAAGGGTTGGAATATAACATAACTTAACAACCAGAGAGCTCTCTGCTATTAGCAATGACATCATGTCCCCTAGACACAAACACACTGCAGGACAGGGTCTGGCCAGAGAGAGAGACACAAACACACACACACACTGCAGACCAGGGTCTGGCCAGAGAGAGAGACACAAACACACACACACACTGCAGACCAGGGTCTGGCCAGAGAGAGAGACACAAACACACACACACACTGCAGGACAGGGTCTGGCCAGAGAGAGAGACACAAACACACACACACACTGCAGACCAGGGTCTGGCCAGAGAGAGAGACACAAACACACACACACACTGCAGACCAGGGTCTGGCCAGAGAGAGAGACACAGAGACACACTGCAGACCAGGGTCTGTCCAGAGAGACACAGAGACACACTGCAGACCAGGGTCTGTCCAGAGAGACACAGAGACACACTGCAGACCAGGGTCTGTCCAGAGAGACACAGAGACACACTGCAGACCAGGGTCTGTCCAGAGAGACACAGAGACACACTGCAGACCAGGGTCTGTCCAGAGAGAGACACAGCAGACCAGGGTCTGTCCAGAGAGACACAGAGACACACTGCAGACCAGGGTCTGTCCAGAGAGACACAGAGACACACTGCAGACCAGGGTCTGTCCAGAGAGAGACACACTGCAGACCAGGGTCTGTCCAGAGAGACACAGCAGACCAGGGTCTGTCCAGAGAGACACAGAGACACACTGCAGACCAGGGTCTGTCCAGAGAGAGACACACTGCAGACCAGGGTCTGTCCAGAGAGAGACACACTGCAGACCAGGGTCTGTCCAGAGAGAGACACACTGCAGACCAGGGTCTGTCCAGAGAGACACACTGCAGACCAGGGTCTGTCCAGAGAGACACACTGCAGACCAGGGTCTGTCCAGAGAGACACAAACACACACACACACTGCAGACCAGGGTCTGGCCAGAGAGAGAGACACACTGCAGACCAGGGTCTGTCCAGCGAGAGACACACTGCAGACCAGGGTCTGTCCAGAGAGACACAGAGACACACTGCAGACCAGGGTCTGTCCAGAGAGAGACACACTGCAGACCAGGGTCTGTCCAGAGAGACACAGAGACACACTGCAGACCAGGGTCTGTCCAGAGAGAGACACACTGCAGACCAGGGTCTGTCCAGAGAGACACAGAGACACACTGCAGACCAGGGTCTGTCCAGAGAGAGACACACTGCAGAACAGGGTCTGTCCAGAGAGACACACTGCAGACCAGGGTCTGTCCAGAGAGACACACTGCAGACCAGGGTCTGGCCAGAGAGACACACTGCAGACCAGGGTCTGGCCAGAGAGACACACTGCAGACCAGGGTCTGTCCAGAGACACACAGAGACACACTCTACCTCTCCTTTTATCCAACAAGGAGTCATCATTTAGAAAACTCTGAGGTTCAGTGTCCAAGTTCGCAGGACAAAACATTTATAATCTTCAGAACACAGGAAAGTTGTTCACAGGAATGTTATTTATATTCATTTCCCAGAAGCCCTTGCAACATAAACAGGCCATTAACAGAAAGACAAACAGCACAGTTCCACTGTAACGGATCAGCTGAGACTAACATTTTTCACTACCAAAAAAAACATTGATTTCAAAGTTTTTAAAAAACATACAACTCTATAAAGAAGAACAACTTTTAAAAATGTGAACTGAATATTTTACTAAAACATTTACTGTAAGAACTGTGTAGATGGAAGAAACATCTCCCACCGTTTTTTAGTGTGTCCACGTTTTCCTAGAACTCTGCTAAATATCTGCTCTGAGTTAACACTAAACCATGTCTGCTGAAAGAATGGAGTCTCAGCGATGACATGACACACGGACTCTGATAGAATGGATTGTCAGCGATGACATGACACACGGACTCTGATAGAATGGAGTCTCAGCGATGACATGACACATTGACTCAGATAGAATGGAGTCTCAGCGATGACATTGACACACTGACTCAGAAAGAATGGATTGTCAGCGATGACATGACACACTGACTCAGATAGAATGGAGTCTCAGCGATGACATGACACATTGACTCAGATAGAATGGAGTCTCAGCGATGACATTGACACACTGACTCAGAAAGAATGGATTGTCAGCGATGACATGACACACTGACTCAGATAGAATGGAGTCTCAGCGATGACATGACACACTGACTCAGAAAGAATGGAGTCTCAGCAATGACATGACACACTGACTCAGAAAGAATGGAGTCTCAGCGATGACATGACACACTGACTCAGAAAGAATGGAGTCTCAGCGATGACATGACACACTGACTCAGAAAGAATGGAGTCTCAGCGATGACATGACACATTGACTCAGATAGAATGGAGTCTCAGCGATGACATTGACACACTGACTCAGAAAGAATGGATTGTCAGCGATGACATGACACACTGACTCAGATAGAATGGAGTCTCAGCGATGACATGACACATTGACTCAGATAGAATGGAGTCTCAGCGATGACATTGACACACTGACTCAGAAAGAATGGATTGTCAAGGATGACATGACACACTGACTCAGATAGAATGGAGTCTCAGCGATGACATGACACACTGACTCAGAAAGAATGGAGTCTCAGCAATGACATGACACACTGACTCAGAAAGAATGGAGTCTCAGCGATGACATGACACACTGACTCAGAAAGAATGGAGTCTCAGCGATGACATGACACACTGACTCAGAAAGAATGGATTGTCAGCGATGACATGACACACTGACTCAGAAAGAATGGAGTCTCAGCGATGACATGACACACTGACTCAGAAAGAATGGAGTCTCAGCGATGACATGACACACTGACTCAGAAAGAATGGAGTCTCAGCGATGACATGACACACTGACTCAGAAAGAATGGAGTCTCAGCGATGACATGACACACTGACTCAGAAAGAATGATTAAACTACAGTAAGTGGAAGGTCCCTGATCTGTTCTACACAGAAATGCATCATTACAGGAGGACGTGGACTCGAGTCTGACTTGAGTCACAAATTTGATAACTTGAGACTTGACTTGAACTCGAGTCTGACTTGAGTCACAAATTTGATAACTTGAGACTTGACTTGAACTCGAGTCTGACTTGAGTCACAAATTTGATAACTTGAGACTTGACTTGAACTCGAGTCTGACTTGAGTCACAAATTTGATAACTTGAGACTTGACTTGGACTGGACTTTGATTAAAGACTGATGACTTGAAATGATCTGGCCGGGTTTTGTTCATTTAGTGGCACAGAGTCTCCGTAGATTCCTCTCCACACAGTCAGAGACAGTAGTCGCAGCATCGACTGGCAAAGCAACGATTTGCTCGTGACTCTTGGCCCTCTGATTGGCTCGTGACTCTCTGCCCTCTGATTGGCTCGTGACTCTCTGCCATCTGATTGGCTCGTGACTCTCGGCCCTCTGATTGGCTCGTGACTCTCGGCCCTCTGACTGGCTCGTGACTCTCTGCCCTCTGATTGGCTCGTGACTCTCGGCCCTCTGATTGGCTCGTGACTCTCGGCCCTCTGATTGGCTCGTGACTCTCGGCCCTCTGATTGGCTCGTGACTCTTGGCCCTCTGATTGGACCAGGAAAAGTCTCTTTTTAAGAGATGTTTTCTACGACCCGTTTCCATCAGTTTGACCAGAAATCAAAGCCTTTTGCTTTTTCCTCATTTCGGGGATGATTGAAAAATGTATAAATGTATATATATATATATATATGTCATAATTTACAACAACAACAAAAAAATAGACTACTAGCTTTCCTTTGACACCCTATTTAACATGATCCTATGAAATTCACATATTGACACCCTATTTAACATGATCCTATGAAATTCACATGTTGACACCCTATTTAACATGCTCCTATGAAATTCACATGTTGACACCCTATTTAACATGCTCCTATGAAATTCACATGTTGACACCCTATTTAACATGCTCCTATGAAATTCACATGTTGACACCTTTTTAACATGCTCCTATGAAATTCACATGTTGACACCTTATTTAACATGCTCCTATGAAATTCACATGTTGACACCCTATTTAACATGCTCCTATGAAATTCACATGTTGACACCTTATTTAACATGCTCCTATGAAATTCACATGTTGACACCCTATTTAACATGCTCCTATGAAATTCACATGTTGACACCTTATTTAACATGCTCCTATGAAATTCACATGTTGACACCCTATTTAACATGCTCCTATGAAATTCACATGTTGACACCCTATTTAACATGCTCCTATGAAATTCACATGTTGACACCCTATTTAACATGCTCCTATGAAATTCACATGTTGACACCCTATTTAACATGCTCCTATGAAATTCACATGTTGACACCCTATTTAACATGCTCCTATGAAATTCACATGTTGACACCCTATTTAACATGCTCCTATGAAATTCACATGTTGACACCCTATTTAACATGCTCCTATGAAATTCACATGTTGACACCCTATTTAACATGCTCCTATGAAATTCACATGTTGACACCTTATTTAACATGCTCCTATGAAATTCACATGTTGACACCTTATTTAACATGCTCCTATGAAATTCACATGTTGACACCCTATTTAACATGATCCTATGAAATTCACATGTTGACACCCTATTTAACATGCTCCTATGAAATTCACATGTTGTGGTCATTAGTCATTTGACACCCTATTTAACATGCTCCTATGAAATTCACATGTTGGTGGTCATTAGTCATTTGACACCCTATTTAACATGATCCTATGAAATTCACATGTTGGTGGTCATTAGTCATTTGACACCCTATTTAACATGCTCCTATGAAATTCACATGTTGACACCCTATTTAACATGCTCCTATGAAATTCACATGTTGACACCCTATTTAACATGCTCCTATGAAATTCACATGTTGACACCCTATTTAACATGCTCCTATGAAATTCACATGTTGGTGGTCATTAGTCATTTGACACTCTATTTAACATGCTCCTATGAAATTCACATGTTGGTGGTCATTAGTCATTTGACACCCTATTTAACATGCTCCTATGAAATTCACATGTTGGTGTTCATTAGTCATTTGACACCCTATTTAACATGCTCCTATGAAATTCACATGTTGACACCCTATTTAACATGCTCCTATGAAATTCACATGTTGACACCCTATTTAACATGCTCCTATGAAATTCACATATTGACACCCTATTTAACATGATCCTATGAAATTCACATGTTGACACCCTATTTAACATGCTCCTATGAAATTCACATGTTGACACCCTATTTAACATGCTCCTATGAAATTCACATGTTGACACCCTATTTAACATGCTCCTATGAAATTCACATGTTGACACCTTTTTAACATGCTCCTATGAAATTCACATGTTGACACCTTATTTAACATGCTCCTATGAAATTCACATGTTGACACCCTATTTAACATGCTCCTATGAAATTCACATGTTGACACCTTATTTAACATGCTCCTATGAAATTCACATGTTGACACCCTATTTAACATGCTCCTATGAAATTCACATGTTGACACCTTATTTAACATGCTCCTATGAAATTCACATGTTGACACCCTATTTAACATGCTCCTATGAAATTCACATGTTGACACCCTATTTAACATGCTCCTATGAAATTCACATGTTGACACCCTATTTAACATGCTCCTATGAAATTCACATGTTGACACCCTATTTAACATGCTCCTATGAAATTCACATGTTGACACCCTATTTAACATGCTCCTATGAAATTCACATGTTGACACCCTATTTAACATGCTCCTATGAAATTCACATGTTGACACCCTATTTAACATGCTCCTATGAAATTCACATGTTGACACCCTATTTAACATGCTCCTATGAAATTCACATGTTGACACCTTATTTAACATGCTCCTATGAAATTCACATGTTGACACCCTATTTAACATGATCCTATGAAATTCACATGTTGACACCCTATTTAACATGCTCCTATGAAATTCACATGTTGTGGTCATTAGTCATTTGACACCCTATTTAACATGCTCCTATGAAATTCACATGTTGACACCTTTTTAACATGCTCCTATGAAATTCACATGTTGACACCTTATTTAACATGCTCCTATGAAATTCACATGTTGACACCCTATTTAACATGCTCCTATGAAATTCACATGTTGACACCTTATTTAACAAGCTCCTATGAAATTCACATGTTGACACCCTATTTAACATGCTCCTATGAAATTCACATGTTGACACCTTATTTAACATGCTCCTATGAAATTCACATGTTGACACCCTATTTAACATGCTCCTATGAAATTCACATGTTGACACCCTATTTAACATGCTCCTATGAAATTCACATGTTGACACCCTATTTAACATGCTCCTATGAAATTCACATGTTGACACCCTATTTAACATGCTCCTATGAAATTCACATGTTGACACCCTATTTAACATGCTCCTATGAAATTCACATGTTGACACCCTATTTAACATGCTCCTATGAAATTCACATGTTGACACCCTATTTAACATGCTCCTATGAAATTCACATGTTGACACCCTATTTAACATGCTCCTATGAAATTCACATGTTGACACCTTATTTAACATGCTCCTATGAAATTCACATGTTGACACCTTATTTAACATGCTCCTATGAAATTCACATGTTGACACCCTATTTAACATGATCCTATGAAATTCACATGTTGACACCCTATTTAACATGCTCCTATGAAATTCACATGTTGTGGTCATTAGTCATTTGACACCCTATTTAACATGCTCCTATGAAATTCACATGTTGGTGGTCATTAGTCATTTGACACCCTATTTAACATGATCCTATGAAATTCACATGTTGGTGGTCATTAGTCATTTGACACCCTATTTAACATGCTCCTATGAAATTCACATGTTGACACCCTATTTAACATGCTCCTATGAAATTCACATGTTGACACCCTATTTAACATGCTCCTATGAAATTCACATGTTGACACCCTATTTAACATGCTCCTATGAAATTCACATGTTGGTGGTCATTAGTCATTTGACACTCTATTTAACATGCTCCTATGAAATTCACATGTTGGTGGTCATTAGTCATTTGACACCCTATTTAACATGCTCCTATGAAATTCACATGTTGGTGTTCATTAGTCATTTGACACCCTATTTAACATGCTCCTATGAAATTCACATGTTGACACCCTATTTAACATGCTCCTATGAAATTCACATGTTGACACCCTATTTAACATGCTCCTATGAAATTCACATGTTGACACCCTATTTAACATGCTCCTATGAAATTCACATGTTGATACCCTATTTAACATGCTCCTATGAAATTCACATGTTGGTGGTCATTAGTCATTTGACACCCTATTTAACATGCTCCTATGAAATTCACATGTTGGTGGTCATTAGTCATTTGACACCCTATTTAACATGTTCCTATGAAGTTCACATGTTGACACCCTATTTAACATGCTCCTATGAAATTCACATGTTGACACCCTAATTAACATGCTCCTATGAAATGCACATGTTGACACCCTATTTAACATGATCCTATGAAATTCACATGTTGACACCCTAATTAACATGCTCCTATGAAATTCACATGTTGACACCCTAATTAACATGATCCTATGAAATTCACATGTTGACACCCTAATTAACATGCTCCTATGAAATTCACATGTTGGTGCCCATTGGTCCTTTGACATGGACATGAGTGCAGATAGGCTGTGCAGGTAGACTAGCAGGTAGACTAGCAGGTTTGACATGGACATGAGTGCAGATAGGCTGTGCTGGTTGACTAGCAGGTAGACTAGCAGGTAGACTAGCAGGTAGACTAGCAGGTAGACTAGCAGGTTTGACATGGACATGAGTGCAGATAGGCTGTGCAGGTAGACTAGCAGGTAGACTAGCAGGTAGACTAGCAGGTTTGACATGGACATGAGTGCAGATAGGCTGTGCAGGTAGACTAGCAGGTAGACTAGCAGGTAGACTAGCAGGTTTGACATGGACATGAGTGCAGATAGGCTGTGCTGGTTGACTAGTCATTATATTGCGATCACTGCATCCAACTTCAGAACAAAGTTCTACAGTATTAGTATAAATGTGATCGATATTTGTTCCTGTGGTTGTTTGTAAACACCCTGGTAGGTTGATTAATAACCTGAACCAGATTACAGACACTGGTTACAGTGAGGAGCTTCCTGTTGAGTGGGTTGATTAATAACCTGAACCAGATTACAGACACTGGTTACAGTGAGGAGCTTCCTGTTGAGCAGACAGCTTGATGAAAACCAGTCAATATTCAGGTCCCTGAGAAAGTAGACCTCTCTCTGTTTACATCACACACACTATCAAGCATTTCACACATTATTTAGATACTGACTGTTAGCACTTGGTGGTCTATAGCAACACCCCAAAAGAAAATGCTTTAGATGTGCCAAGGGATAACAGGAGGGGAGACTACACCTGCATTGCTTGCTGTTTGGGGTTTTAGGCTGGGTTTCTGTACAGCACTTTGCGATATCAGCTGATGTACGAAGGGCTATATAAATACATTTGATTTGATTTGATAACAGGAGGGTAGACTGTGCAGGTAGGCTAGTCTACAAAATAAGAGTAATATAGATAAGAGGAGGGTAATTTCTATGTGAATTTGTTCGGGTCGCCTCAAAACGTGACCTACTGCGGCTTTTAACCCCAACACACAGCTGTGAATACCATCACAGAGTGGGGACATCAACAACACTGTAAACATCCCATGAAACACATTCAGGGGTAATAAGACTAGTTTAGTAGCGGTAACAGGGTAGTCAGTAGACTAGTCTCCTTAACGTCCCAAGACTCAACTCACATCCACAGAGTAGCGCTGCTCCTTATAGTAGGCAAGTCAATAGTCAATGGTGCCTGTGGTCTAACTAGCCTACAGTCCACCATCACACTGACAGGGTAACGGTGTAATGACAGCGCAATACTACCGACACCGTGGAGAAGGCTACCGACACCGTGGAGAAGACTACCGACACCGTGGAGAAGGCTACCGACACCGTGGATAAGGCTACCGACACCGTGGAGAAGGCTACCTTAAACGAACCTGACTACTACTCCGCTAGTTTAACCCACAACCGGCGGCGCACAGTGTTTGGCTCCACGGTTTGTTGCAAAGCACCGAGGTAAAGACCGTTTCAAGTGGGATATTCTACGGATATCCAACCTGAAATTGTTTTTATCTCGGGTTGCAAAGCACAGCCCTGTGAATGAATTTCTACAACCGCGCAGCTCTAGATAAAGGCTCACCAATTCCACACAGTCTACAGTTCAATGTAGAGCTAAACTATTGTCTGGAGAGAAACTAGAGAAAGTTGTTCATGGTTGAGACAGAGGTGGGGAGGTGGGAGAGAGACGTGCTCATCTGTCGTCGCAGGCCCTCGTCTCTTATCTCTTTCTCTCCCCTCACCTCCCCCAGACTGTACAACACATCAAACCCCCCAACTCGAACCAACACCGACGCGTTTGCCTAAAGAAATATGAAAAAAAAAGTTCGTAGCCTATTCACGCCAGAGACACGTAACTGTTTCTAGTCGCGTGTCCGTTATAACGGTAACACGGTGACACGCAACTCCTTTATTCAAGAGCAATGCATTCTGGACATTCCACATCACTCACCTCTTTCTTGAGTGTTCGCGTCCTCGCTGCGTTTATGTCGTTCTTCTCTTCTGTTCCTCTCCTCCCTTTCCAGATGACAGCTCCAGCGAGGTCCCCCGTGTCTGCGCAGCTGCGGAAGCGAAACGCTCCAATCACAGCGCTAGCTTTAGTAACTAGTTGTCCCTCTTGCAAATGTACTGTGTTGTTACCATCTTTGTTATGGGGTTCCCCGAGTGGCGCAGCTGTCTATGGCACTGCATCTCAGCGCAAGAGGCGTAACTACAGTCCCTGGTTCTATTCCAGGCTGTATCACATCCGGCCGTGGTTGGGAGTGCCATAGGTCGGCGCACAATTGGCTCAGCGTTGTCCGGGTTTGGCCGGTCTTTGTAAATAATAATTTGTTCTTAATTAACTGACTTGCTTAGTTACTGTAAATAAAGGTAAAATAAAAACGACAATTAAGTTGTTTTGAAGGAACACACGGAGAGAAAATTCACCAATTCTGCCCAAAGATTATCAATACATTTTGCAGGAGAATGTTGGGCTATTTGTCCGCCAATTGAAGCTCTACAGATGTTGGGTGATGCAACAGGAAACACAGAAGTAAATCAACAACAGAATGGCTTCAACAGAGGAAAATACGCCTTCTGGAGTGGCCCAGTCCTGACCTCAACCCGATTGAGATGCTGTGGGAAGACCTCAAGAGAGCCGTTCACACCAGACATCACAAGAATTTAAACTGAACTGAAACGGTTTTGTAAAGAGGACATTCCTCCTGACTGTTGCTCCGGTCTGATCTGCAACTACAGAAAACGTTTGGTTGATGTTGTTGCTGCCAAAGGAGGGTCAACCAGTTATTAAATCGGAGGGGTTCACATACTTTTCCCACCCTGCACTGTGAATGTTGACACGGTGTGTTCCACAGAGACGTGAAAACGTATCATTTTGAGTGTGTTATTTAGTTGAAGTAGACTATGTTTGTGATAGGTGAGAATTGTCTGGATTACACACACACACACTCCTTCTCAAAACGCATTGGAGGAGAAGGTCAGAGAGGAGGGACCTCTGTGCACCGGGGCCCTCTGATAGGTGAGAATTGTCTGGTTTACACACACACACACTCCTTCTCAAAACACATTGGAGGAGAAGGTCAGAGAGGAGGGACCTCTGTGCACCGGGGCCCTCTGATAGGTGAGAATTGTCTGGATTACACACACACACACTCCTTCTCAAAACGCATTGGAGGAGAAGGTCAGAGAGGAGGGACCTCTGTGCACCGGGGCCCTCTGATAGGTGAGAATTGTCTGTTAATTGAATGATTAGAATATTCCGCCCTGAAACATATTGATCAGAATGTATGAAATCATAATCAATAAATGTGTAGTCCTCGTCAGAATCAGGGTGAAATCATAATCAATAAATGTGTAGTCCTCGTCAGAATGAGGGTGAAATCATAATCAATAAATGTGTAGTCCTCGTCAGAATCAGGGTGAAATCATAATCAATAAATGTGTAGTCCTCGTCAGAATCAGGGTGAAATCATAATCAATAAATGTGTAGTCCTCGTCAGAATGAGGGTGAAATCATAATCAATAAATGTGTAGTCCTCGTCAGAATCAGGGTGAAATCATAATCAATAAATGTGTAGTCCTCGTCAGAATGAGGGTGAAATCATAATCAATAAATGTGTAGTCCTCGTCAGAATCAGGGTGAAATCATAATCAATAAATGTGTAGTCCTCGTCAGAATGAGGGTGAAATCATAATCAATAAATGTGTAGTCCTCGTCAGAATGAGGGTGAAATCATAATCAATAAATGTGTAGTCCTCGTCAGAATCAGGGTGAAATCATAATCAATAAATGTGTAGTCCTCGTCAGAATGAGGGTGAAATCATAATCAATAAATGTGTAGTCCTCGTCAGAATGAGGGTGAAACAATATGTCTTTATGGTATTTTAAACACAGACTGTCTGAGCTCGGTGCCGACCTGACTAGAGATCACTATCACTACTATGACAAGGTCACTATCTCTGTCGGCTGGGTAGTGAGACAGACAGTGTGTGTAGCAGGACAAGGTCACTATCTCTGTCGGCTGGGAAGTGAGACAGACAGTGTGTGTAGCAAGACAAGGTCACTATCTCTGTCGGCTGGGTAGTGAGACAGACAGTGTGTGTAGCAAGACAAGGTCACTATCTCTGTCGGCTGGGAAGTGAGACAGACAGTGTGTGTAGCAGGACAAGGTCACTATCTCTGTGGGCTGGGTAGTGAGACAGATAGTGTGTGTAGCAGGACAAGGTCACTATCTCTGTCGGCTGGGAAGTGAGACAGACAGTGTGTGTAGCAGGACAAGATCACTATCTCTGTGGGCTGGGTAGTGAGACAGATAGTGTGTGTAGCAGGACAAGGTCACTATCTCTGTCGGCTGGGAAGTGAGACAGACAGTGTGTGTAGCAGGACAAGGTCACTATCTCTGTCGGCTGGGAAGTGAGACAGACAGTGTGTGTAGCAAGACAAGGTCACTATCTCTGTCGGCTGGGAAGTGAGACAGACAGTGTGTGTAGCAAGACAAGGTCACTATCTCTGTCGGCTGGGAAGTGAGACAGACAGTGTAGCAGGACAAGGTCACTATCTCTGTCGGCTGGGTAGTGAGACAGACAGTGTGTGTAGCAGGACAAGGTCACTATCTCTATCGGCTGGGTAGTGAAACAGACAGTGTGTGTAGCAGGACAAGGTCACTATCTCTGTCGGCTGGGTAGTGAGACAGACAGTGTAGCAGGACAAGGTCACTATCTCTGTCGGCTGGGAAGTGAGACAGACAGTGTAGCAGGACAAGGTCACTATCTCTGTCGGCTGGGAAGTGAGACAGACAGTGTGTGTAGCAGGACAAGGTCACTATCTCTGTCGGCTGGGTAGTGAGACAGACAGTGTGTGTAGCAGGACATGTGTGTGTGTGTAGCAGGACATGTGTGTGCGTATGTTTGTGTGTATGTGCGGGTGTATGTGCGTATGTTTGTATGTTTGTGTGTGTGTGTGTGTATATGTTTGTGTGTATGTGTGTGCGTGCGAAGTCAGTATAAATGAATTGTTTTGTATTCTTGACTCCAGAACGTTCCGTGAATAAACCTTTTTGACCAGCTGGGCCTCCGTCTGTTTCATTCTGACACATTCTGGTCTGCAGACTGAGAGTGATGTAATTAAATTGGGTGATGAACATAATTCTCCAATCAGTTTGTGACTTCTGTATCATTCATTTTTTATTTTACCTTTATTTAAACTAGGCGAAGTCAGTTAAGAACACATTTTTATTTACAATGCCAGTTAAACAGTGGGTTTAACTAGGGGCAGAACGACAGATAATTGTTTTACCTTGTCAGCTCAGGGATTCGACCTTGCAACCTTTCGGTTACTAGTCCAACGCTCTAACCACTAAGCTACCTGCCACCCCAGGGAGCCTAGTGAGAACATCCCACCAAGTCCTCTCCGGTCTCCAGGCGCTATTATGACGTCACAATGACGAGAGCGTCGTCGGGCGTGTTCTATCTCTCTTGTGACATCATCACATCACGCATTCTACAGGTCACGGCTTCATTCCACGGTGTTCTTCTGTAGGCTACTTTCACAGGACAGAGAGACCTGGCTAGCGGAGGGTTTACTCTCTACTTACTGGACAGAGAGACCTGGCTAGCGGAGGGTTTACTCTCTACTTACTGGACAGAGAGACCTGGCTAGCGGAGGGTTTACTCTCTACTTACCATTGGCCCACGACAGCCTCTGTCTGTATGTCTGCAACACTTAGCTCTGAAACGATCAATGTGATGATCTAGTGATTAAGACTGTGATTTTGATCAGCTGATTAGCTACCATGGCATGTAGATCAGTACGCTCCCTCACCACAGGGAAGGATCTAGGTGAGTATGATGCTCATAGAATTACATGTAGAATTATACATATAATTACACAGAATTATATATAGAATTACATATAGAATTACACACAGAATTACATATAGAATTACATATAGAATTACTCATAGAATTATATATAGAATTACATATAGAATTATGAATATAATTACACAGAATTATATATAGAATTACATATAGAATTACATATAGAATTACATATAGAATTACACACAGAATTACATATAGAATAACATGTAGAATTACATATAGAATAACATGTAGAATTACATATAGAATTACATATATAATTACACACAGAATTATATATAGAATTACATATAGAATTACATATAGAATTACATATAGAATAACATGTAGAATTATACATATAATTACACAGAATTATATATAGAATTATATATAGAATAACATGTAGAATTATACATATAATTACATATAGAATAACATATAGAATTACATATAGAATTACATATAGAATAACACACAGAATTATATATAGAATTATATATAGAATTACATATAGAATTACATATAGAATTACACACAGAATTATATATAGAATTACACACAGAATTATATATAGAATTATATATAGAATTACATATAGAATGACATATAGAATTACATATAGAATTACATATAGAATTACACACAGAATTATATATAGAATTATATATAGAATTACATATAGAATGACATATAGAATTACATATAGAATTACATATAGAATTACACACAGAATTATATATAGAATTATATATAGAATTACATATAGAATTACATATAGAATTACATATAGAATTACACACAGAATTATATATAGAATAACATGTAGAATTATACATATAATTACACAGAATTATATATAGAATTACATATAGAATAACATGTAGAATTATACATATAATTACATATAGAATTACATATAGAATTACATATAGAATTACACACAGAATTATATATAGAATTACATATAGAATTATACATATAATTACATATAGAATAACATGTAGAATTATACATATAATTACATATAGAATTACATATAGAATTACATATAGAATTACACACAGAATTACATATAGAATTACATATAGAATTACATATAGAATTACACACAGAATTATATATAGAATTACACACAGAATTATATATAGAATTACACACAGAATTACATATAGAATTACATATAGAATTACACACAGAATTACATATAGAATTACATATAGAATTACATATAGAATTACACACAGAATTATATATAGAATTACATATAGAATGACATATAGAATAACATATAGAATAACATATAGAATTACATATAGAATTACATATAGAATTACACACAGAATTACATATAGAATTACATATAGAATTACTCATAGAATTATATATAGAATAACATGTAGAATTATACATATAATTACACAGAATTATATATAGAATTAAATATAGAATAACATGTAGAATTATACATATAATTACACAGAATTATATATAGAATTACATATAGAATTACACACAGAATTACATATAGAATTACACACAGAATTACATATAGAATTACATATAGAATTACATATAGAATTACATATAGAATTACATATAGAATTACATATAATTACATATAGAATTACATATAGAATTACATATAGAATTACACACAGAATTACATATAGAATTACACACAGAATTACATATAGAATTACATATAGAATTACATATAGAATTACACACAGAATTATATATAGAATTACACACAGAATTACATATAGAATTACATATAGAATTACATATAGAATTACACACAGAATTATATATAGAATTACACACAGAATTACATATAGAATTACATATAGAATTACACACAGAATTATATATAGAATTACATATAGAATAACATGTGGAATTATACATATAATTACATATAGAATTACATATAGAATTACATATAGAATTACATATAGAATTACATATAGAATTACATATAGAATTACATATAGAATTACATATAGAATTACACACAGAATTACATATAGAATTACACACAGAATTACATATAGAATTACATATAGAATTACATATAGAATTACACACAGAATTATATATAGAATTACACACAGAATTACATATAGAATTACATATAGAATTACATATAGAATTACACACAGAATTATATATAGAATTACACACAGAATTACATATAGAATTACATATAGAATTACACACAGAATTATATATAGAATTACATATAGAATAACATGTGGAATTATACATATAATTACATATAGAATAACATATAGAATTACATATAGAATAACACACAGAATTACATATAGAATTACATATAGAATTACATATAGAATTACACACAGAATTATATATAGAATTACACACAGAATTACAGTGCCTTGCGAAAGTATTCGGCCCCCTTGAACTTTGCGACCTTTTGCCACATTTCAGGCTTCAAACATAAAGATATAAAACTGTATTTCTTTGTGAAGAATCAACAACAAGTGGGACACAATCATGAAGTGGAACGACATTTATTGGATATTTCAAACTTTTTTAACAAATTAAAAACTGAAAAATTGGGCCAACACAGAGAAGTTGCTTTATAACATACTTAACTTAAAGTGATGCTCCAGAACTTTTGTATAATTTCAGAAAGTAGGTTTGCAAAACTGGGTTCCCGAAAATGGTGCACTACGTAATCCGTACGATATGTTACGTCTGGCAATTATAATTGTTTTTTTTGCAATTCGTATGTTAATGTTACAAATTGTAATTTACGTACAATATGTTACGAAGTGTTTAAGATCTCGGACTGCATCTTTAAATACCCCCCCTCAGACACCCACACCAGCCCTCTGGCCAATGAGGGAGGGGCGAACGAGGGACTCAGCCGACTCACCCTGAGGGATGAGAGAGCAGAGAGGAGGCGGAGGAACAGGAAGAGCTCCGAGAGGAGTACGGGAGGAAGAGGAGAGAGGAAGAGGAGGAGGAAGAGCTCCGAGAGGAGTACGGGAGGAAGAGGAGAGAGGAAGAGGAGGGGGAGGAGTCAGAAGGAAGAGGAAGAGGGGAATCTGTCCTTAGAGAGTAGCACCACGCTGATCGACACGTTACAGACCCCACAATGCAACAGTAGAGAGCCAAGTCCTGATCCAGTTGCAGAGAGGTTTGTACAGCTGGGTTGTCTGGGAGGCGGAGGCTACGGGATCGTCTACGCTGGTTACCGTAGAGAAGACAACCTACCTGTGAGAAGAGTTCAATAAACACACACACACACACACACACACACACACACACACACGTGTCTTGTCCATTGGAGTTACAGTATTATTAGTCAATGATTGTGTGTGTGTGTGTGTGTGTGTGTGTGTGTGTGTGTGTGTGTGTGTGTGTGTGTGTGTGTGTGTGTGTGTGTGTGTGTGTGTGTGTGTGTGTGTGTGTGTGTGTGTGTGTGTGTGCGTGTGTGTGTGTGTGTGTGTGTTTTCTCTGTAGGTGGCTATAAAACGTGTCCCCTTGGCCAAAGTGTTACGCATACCGGTGGTGAGTTCATCATTCTCTCATCACGGTCTGCTGTGATGCAGTCTGTAGCAGTTCTTTATGGTCTGTAGTAGTCTATAGTAGTCTGTAGCAGTTCTTTATGGTCTGTAGTAGTCTATCGTAGTCTGTAGCAGTTCTTTATGGTCTGTAGTAGTCTATCGTAGTCTGTAGCAGTTCTTTATGGTCTGTAGTAGTCTATAGTAGTCTGTAGCAGTTCTTTATGGTCTGCAGTAGTCTATCGTAGTCTATAGTAGTCTATAGTGGTCTGTAGCAGATCTGTAGTAGTCTATAGTAGTCTGTAGCAGATCTTTATGGTCTGTAGTAGTCTATCGTAGTCTATAGCAGTTCTTTATGGTCTGTAGTAGTCTATAGTAGTCTATAGTGGTTTATAGTGGTCTGTAGCAGATCTTTATGGTCTGTAGTAGTCTGTAGTAGTCTATAGTGGTCTTTAGTGGTCTATAGTGGTCTGTAGCAGATCTTTATGGTCTGTAGTAGTCTATAGTAGTCTATAGTAGTCTGTAG
>NW_023493693.1:207500-237500 GCF_013265735.2 Oncorhynchus mykiss
CACTTCATATGTATATACTGTATTCTAGTTCATCCTATATAACTACTGCTGTCCACTTCATATGTATATACTGTATTCTAGTCATGGTTCATCCTGCTGTCCACTTCATATGTATATACTGTATTCTAGTCATGGTTCATCCTGCTGTCCACTTCATATATATATACTGTATTCTAGTTATGGTTCATCCTGCTGTCCACTTCATATGTATATACTGTATTCTAGTTCATCCTATATAACTACTGCTGTCCACTTCATATGTATATACTGTATTCTAGTTCATCCTATATAACTACTGCTGTCCACTTCATATGTATATACTGTATTCTAGTTATGGTTCATCCTGCTGTCCACTTCATATGTATATACTGTATTCTAGTTCATCCTATATAACTACTGCTGTCCACTTCATATGTATATACTGTATTCTAGTCATGGTTCATCCTATATAGCTACTGTTGTCCTCTTCATATGTATATACTGTATTCTAGTCATGGTTCATCCTGCTGTCCACTTCATATGGATATACTGTATTCTAGTCATGGTCCATCCTGCTGTCCACTTCATATGTATATACTGTATTCTAGTCATGGTTCATCCTATATAACTACTGCTGTCCACTTCATATATATATACTGTATTCTAGTCATGGTCCATCCTGCTGTCCACTTCATATGTATATACTGTATTCTAGTCATGGTCCATCCTGCTGTCCACTTCATGTGTATATACTGTATTCTAGTCATGGTCCATCCTGCTGTCCACTTCATATGTATATACTGTATTCTAGTCATGGTTCATCCTGCTGTCCACTTCATATGTATATACTGTATTCTAGTCATGGTCCATCCTGCTGTCCACTTCATATGTATATACTGTATTCTAGTCATGGTCCATCCTGCTGTCCACTTCATGTGTATATACTGTATTCTAGTCATGGTCCATCCTGCTGTCCACTTCATATGTATATACTGTATTCTAGTCATGGTCCATCCTGCTGTCCACTTCATATGTATATACTGTATTCTAGTCATGGTCCATCCTGCTGTCCACTTCATATGTATATACTGTATTCTAGTCACGGTTCATCCTGCTGTCCACTTCATATGTATATACTGTATTCTAGTTCATCCTATATTACTCCTGCTGTCCACTTCATATGTATATACTGTATTCTAGTCATGGTTCATCCTATATTACTCCTGCTGTCCACTTCATATGTATATACTGTATTCTAGTCATGGTTCATCCTATATAACTCCTGCTGTCCACTTCATATGTATATACTGTATTCTAGTCATGGTTCATCCTGCTGTCCACTTCATATGTATATACTGTATTCTAGTCATGGTTCATCCTATATAACTACTGTTGTCCTCTTCATATGTATATACTGTATTCTAGTCATGGTTCATCCTGCTGTCCACTTCATATGTATATACTGTATTCTAGTCATGGTTCATCCTATATAACTACTGCTGTCCACTTCATATATATATACTGTATTCTAGTCATGGTCCATCCTGCTGTCCACTTCATATGTATATACTGTATTCTAGTCATGGTCCATCCTGCTGTCCACTTCATGTGTATATACTGTATTCTAGTCATGGTCCATCCTGCTGTCCACTTCATATGTATATACTGTATTCTAGTCATGGTTCATCCTGCTGTCCACTTCATATGTATATACTGTATTCTAGTCATGGTCCATCCTGCTGTCCACTTCATATGTATATACTGTATTCTAGTCATGGTCCATCCTGCTGTCCACTTCATGTGTATATACTGTATTCTAGTCATGGTCCATCCTGCTGTCCACTTCATATGTATATACTGTATTCTAGTCATGGTCCATCCTGCTGTCCACTTCATATGTATATACTGTATTCTAGTCATGGTCCATCCTGCTGTCCACTTCATATGTATATACTGTATTCTAGTCACGGTTCATCCTGCTGTCCACTTCATATGTATATACTGTATTCTAGTTCATCCTATATTACTCCTGCTGTCCACTTCATATGTATATACTGTATTCTAGTCATGGTTCATCCTGCTGTCCACTTCATATGTATATACTGTATTCTAGTCATGGTTCATCCTGCTGTCCACTTCATATGGATATACTGTATTCTAGTTCATCCTATATTACTACTGTTGTCCACTTCATATGTATATACTGTATTCTAGTTCATCCTATATAACTACTGCTGTCCACTTCATATGTATATACTGTATTCTAGTCATGGTTCATCCTATATAACTACTGCTGTCCACTTCATATGTATATACTGTATTCTAGTCATGGTTCATCCTGCTGTCCACTTCATATGTATATACTGTATTCTAGTCATGGTTCATCCTGCTGTCCACTACATATGTATATACTGTATTCTAGTTCATCCTATATAACTACTGCTGTCCACTTCATATGTATATACTGTATTCTAGTCATGGTTCATCCTGCTGTCCACTTCATATGTATATACTGTATTCTAGTCATGGTTCATCCTATATAACTACTGCTGTCCACTTCATATGTATATACTGTATTCTAGTCATGGTTCATCCTATATAACTACTGTTTTCCACTTCTTTTCTATTCATATAAAGTCCATTTTGTCTATACACACCATCAAATACATATGTAATATGTTTATATTCTGAACTCTGACATTACTCGCCCTAATATCTCTACATTTCTTAATGTAATTAGTTGATAGGGGGGGGGGGGGAAATGTGCGTGTATTGTTTTGTTCGGTATTACTGCACTGTTGGAATTTTACTACACCCACGAAAACTTTTGCAAAATATGTGTACGTGACAAATACAATTTTATTTTCATTTTGACATATACTCAATAAATATATTTTGCTGTACTGGCTCAATGGGAACCCACTGGTGGTTTCCTTGGTTACATTTCAACCTTCCAGAATGAGTGACAACGGTTCTACTTGAAAATAAAAAACTTTATTGAAATACAAAGACTATATCACGTCATATTCAACCTTATATTGATATCGAGGTATTCATTTTTTTATTTTTTTTATTATGTCCTGAAAATTGATTTATATATAATATATTTATATTGTCCACATTAAGTTTTCGACTCACCTTCCGTCCCGACAGGCGGCGCTGTTTGAGGAAGTGCTTCTAACGTGTTTTATATTTAGACAACCTCACATCCGGTGGAGTTTCGACCAATGAGAAAGCGTCGTCTCGTTTGAACCTTGGGAGCGGGACTCTATCCTGAGCTGTTGTTGAAAACGGAATAAGGACTTATATTTCATCCCGTAACTAAATGAATTCATTTTAGCTTTAAATCAAAAAATAAAAAAGGTGCGATAACGGATAGAGACGGTTACCACGGTAATGTTTGAGTTCGGTGAGTATTTTGTCAGATTGTGGACGATAACCGAGTTTACTGTCACGACAGTAACGGTGAGGGGAGATAAACATTGTAACGTTACTCTGTCAACAACACACAAAAAAAGTAAATTATACCGATGTATCTATGGAGAGAGACTGTTTTTAGGTATTCTAGTTAAGCTGACTAGTTATAGTAAAAACAAATCACAATGTAAAGATTCCCCCATATGTTATTTTCCTGTCGTTAGCTAACGTTACATGAATTGAGAAAAACGGAAGCATAGAGGATATAAACTAAGTAACGTTTAGTCCTAATATGTCAACTGGGGCGTATTCATTACGCCACGTCTGTTGTGAAACGTTTATTAAACGGAAGCGTACCGAACGAAACAGGGAGGCGCCTACCTGAATTTGTCCAATAGAAACCCTCGTTTTGCTTCCGTTTGGTTCTTTAACGGTCAACGGTATACGTAACGAATACGCCCCTTGTCACCATTATTTTGTCATTTGACAGTCGGTTCCCGATCTTCTTGTTGGTGAAACGGACCCTGCAAAAAAAAGAGTAAAGATGAACCGAGCAGGCCGACCGTTGTTCATGAAGACCTACGGCAAACAGAACCGGAAGTTGGAGGCCTGGATCTCCCCTGACAACCGAAAACAGGTTTTCGCCAGCACCTCTTCCTCTGACCTGTCCATCGTTGAGCCCTCCAGCCCCAAACCCCCGGCCAAGAGGTAAGAGACTTCTCTCCCCCTGAAGAGCGAGTGATCTGGGTGGTCAGGCTCTTGCTCCGTTCCTGCTCAGCAGGCCAGGGCCTAGATAGATTAGCTAGCTGAATCAGGTCTGTTGGAGCTGTGGGTCTAGCTTCTCCTAGATAGATTAGCTAGCTGAATCAGGTCTGTTGGAGCTGTGGGTCTAGCTTCTCCTAGATAGATTAGCTAGCTGAATCAGGTCTGTTGGAGCTGTGGGTCTAGCTTCTCCTAGATAGATTAGCTAGCTGAATCAGGTCTGTTGGAGCTGTGGGTCTAGCTTCTCCTAGATAGATTAGCTAGCTGAATCAGGTCTGTTGGAGCTGTGGGTCTAGCTTCTCCTAGATAGATTAGCTAGCTGAATCAGGTCTGTTGGAGCTGTGGGTCTAGCTTCTCCTAGATAGATTAGCTAGCTGAATCAGGTCTGTTGGAGCTGTGGGTCTAGCTTCTCCTAGATAGATTAGCTAGCTGAATCAGGTCTGTTGGAGCTGTGGGTCTAGCTTCTCCTAGATAGATTAGCTAGCTGAATCAGGTCTGTTGGAGCTGTGGGTCTAGCTTCTCCTAGATAGATTAGTTAGCTGAATCAGGTCTGTTGGAGCTGTGGGTCTAGCTTCTCCTAGATAGATTAGCTAACTGAATCAGGTCTGTTGGAGCTGTGGGTCTAGCTTCTCCTAGATAGATTAGTTAGCTGAATCAGGTCTGTTGGAGCTGTGGGTCTAGCTTCTCCTAGATAGATTAGCTAGCTGAATCAGGTCTGTTGGAGCTGTGGGTCTAGCTTCTCCTAGATAGATTAGCTAGCTGAATCAGGTCTGTTGGAGCTGTGGGTCTAGCTTCTCCTAGATAGATTAGCTAGCTGAATCAGGTCTGTTGGAGCTGTGGGTCTAGCTTCTCCTAGATAGATTAGTTAGCTGAATCAGGTCTGTTGGAGCTGTGGGTCTAGCTTCTCCTAGATAGATTAGCTAGCTGAATCAGGTCTGTTGGAGCCGTGGGTCTAGCTTCTCCTAGATAGATTAGCTAGCTGAATCAGGTCTGTTGGAGCTGTGGGTCTAGCTTCTCCTAGATAGATTAGCTAGCTGAATCAGGTCTGTTGGAGCCGTGGTTCTAGCTTCTCCTAGATAGATTAGCTAGCTGAATCAGGTCTGTTGGAGCTGTGGGTCTAGCTTCTCCTAGATAGATTAGCTAGCTGAATCAGGTCTGTTGGAGCTGTGGGTCTAGCTTCTCCTAGATAGATTAGCTAGCTGAATCAGGTCTGTTGGAGCTGTGGGTCTAGCTTCTCCTAGATAGATTAGCTAGCTGAATCAGGTCTGTTGGAGCTGTGGGTCTAGCTTCTCCTAGATAGATTATCTAGCTGAATCAGGTCTGTTGGAGCTGTGGGTCTAGCTTCTCCTAGATAGATTAGCTAGCTGAATCAGGTCTGTTGGAGCTGTGGGTCTAGCTTCTCCTAGATAGATTAGCTAGCTGAATCAGGTCTGTTGGAGCTGTGGGTCTAGCTTCTCCTAGATAGATTAGCTAGCTGAATCAGGTCTGTTGGAGCTGTGTGTCTAGCTTCTCCTAGATAGATTAGTTAGCTGAATCAGGTCTGTTGGAGCCGTGGGTCTAGCTTCTCCTAGATAGATTAGCTAGCTGAATCAGGTCTGTTGGAGCTGTGGGTCTAGCTTCTCCTAGATAGATTAGCTAGCTGAATCAGGTCTGTTGGAGCCGTGGGTCTAGCTTCTCCTAGATAGATTAGCTAGCTGAATCAGGTCTGTTGGAGCTGTGGGTCTAGCTTCTCCTAGATAGATTAGTTAGCTGAATCAGGTCTGTTGGAGCTGTGGGTCTAGCTTCTCCTAGATAGATTAGCTAGCTGAATCAGGTCTGTTGGAGCTGTGGGTCTAGCTTCTCCTAGATAGATTAGTTAGCTGAATCAGGTCTGTTGGAGCTGTGGGTCTAGCTTCTCCTAGATAGATTAGCTAGCTGATCAGGTCTGTTGGAGCTGTGGGTCTAGCTTCTCCTAGATAGATTAGTTAGCTGAATCAGGTCTGTTGGAGCTGTGGGTCTAGCTTCTCCTAGATAGATTAGCTAGCTGATCAGGTCTGTTGGAGCTGTGGGTCTAGCTTCTCCTAGATAGATTAGCTAGCTGAATCAGGTGTGTTGGCTCTAGCTTCTCCTAGATAGATTAGCTAGCTGAATCAGGTGTGTTGGAGCTGTGGTGGGTCTAGCTTCTCCTAGATAGATTAGCTAGCTAGCTGAATCAGGTCTGTTGGAGCTGTGTGTCTAGCTTCTCCTGGATTTGCTTCTAAAACGACTAGTATAGTCTAAATGTGTGCAACAGTGATTGGAATGCTAGCTCTCTCTGTGTCTTCTTCTATGGTCTTCTCTGCTCTCTGTGTCTTCTTCTATGGTCTTCTCTGCTCTCTGTGTGTCTTCTATGGTCTTCTCTGCTCTCTGTGTCTTCTATGGTCTTCTCTGCTCTCTGTGTGTCTTCTATGGTCTTCTCTGCTCTCTGTGTCTTCTTCTATGGTCTTCTCTGCTCTCTGTGTGTCTTCTATGGTCTTCTCTGCTCTCTCTCTGTGTCTTCTTCTATAGTCTTCTCTGCTCTCTCTCTGTGTCTTCTTCTATAGTCTTATCTGCTCTCTCTCTGTGTCTTCTATGGTCTTCTCTGCTCTCTCTCTGTGTCTTCTTCCATGGTCTTCTCTGCTCTCTCTCTCTTCTTCTATGGTCTTCTCTGCGGTCATATGGTCACTTTGCTCTGACTGACACCAGTAGTGTCTTCGTCTATGTGCTTCTCTCTCTCTCTTTATCTCACCATCTAAACTGTGACCTCTTTTCTTCTGCACTGATATGAAAACATCGTCTTTCTCTTCTCCCGGCCTCCCTTCCCCTGTTCCAGAGTGAGAAAGAGAAGTACAGCAGATATCAGGAGAGAGCTGCGGCCGGCTAAGACCAAAGCCCTGTCCTGGACAGCAGATGGCAGGAGAGAGCTGCGACTAGCGAAGACCAAAGCCCTGTCCTGTCTGAGAGAGCAGGACAGTGATGAAGAGAACATCTTCATCGTCCATCCTCCTCCCCAGCAGCAGAGCAACAGGTCAGACTGGTGGCATTACCTTTCTGGTCTTCAATTGTTTGTGACCCGTCTGTCCGTCTCTATCTGACCCGTCTGTCCGTCTCTATCTGACCCGTCTGTCCGTCTCTATCTGACCCGTCTGTCCGTCTCTATCTGACCCGTCTGTCCGTCTCTATCTGACCCGTCTGTCCGTCTCTATCTGACCCGTCTGTCCGTCTCTATCTGACCCGTCTGTCCGTCTCTATCTGACCCGTCTGTCCGTCTCTATCTGACCCGTCTGTCCGTCTCTATCTGACCCGTCTGTCCGTCTCTATCTGACCCGTCTGTCCGTCTCTATCTGGCCCGTCTGTCTGTCTCTATCTGGCCCGTCTGTCTGTCTCTATCTGGCCCGTCTGTCTGTCTAGATCTGACCCGTCTGTCTGTCTAGATCTGACCCGTCTGTCTGTCTAGATCTGACCCGTCTGTCTGTCTCTATCTGGCCCGTCTGTCTGTCTAGATCTGGCCCGTCTGTCTGTCTAGATCTGGCCCGTCTGTCTGTCTAGATCTGACCCGTCTGTTTGTCTAGATCTGACCCGTCTGTCTGTCTAGATCTGACCCGTCTGTCTGTCTAGATCTGACCCGTCTGTCTCGATCTGACCCGTCTGTCTGTCTAGATCTGACCCGTCTGTCTGTCTAGATCTGACCCGTCTGTCTGTCTAGATCTGACCCGTCTGTCTGTCTAGATCTGACCCGTCTGTCTAGATCTGACCCGTCTGTCTCGATCTGACCCGTCTGTCTAGATCTGACCCTAGATCTTACCCGCCTGTCTGTGTCGATCTGACCCGTCTGTCTGTCTCGATCTGACCCGTCTGTCTGTATCTATCAGACCGGGCCGTCTGTCTGTCTCTATCTGACCTGTGTGTGTGTGTGTGTGTGTTTTAGGAAGCCATTCGTGAGGCGTGCTGGTCGGAAGGCCAGGCGTATTGTGAGCTCCAGTGAGAGTGATGGAGAGACAACGACCACCAGACAACCCAACCCTAAACGCTCCCAACACACCACAGCTAGAGCCAGGACACACACACAGTCAGACTTTTACACTATAACCACTAGACTACCTGCCTCCTCTACACTCTAACCACTAGGCTACCTGCCTCCTCTACACTCTAACCACTAGGCTACCTGCCTCCTCTACACTCTAACCACTAGGCTACCTGCCTCCTCTACACTCTAACCACTAGGCTACCTGCCTCCTCTACACTCTAACCAATAGGCTACCTGCCTCCTCTACACTCTAACCACTAGGCTACCTGCCTCCTCTACACTCTAACCACTAGGCTACCTGCCTCCTCTACACTCTAACCAATAGGCTACCTGCCTCCTCTACACTCTAACCACTAGGCTACCTGCCTCCTCTACACTCTAACCACTAGGCTACCTGCCTCCTCTACACTCTAACCACTAGGCTACCTGCCTCCTCTACACTCTAACCACTAGGCTACCTGCCTCCTCTACACTCTAACCACTAGGCTACCTGCCTCCTCTACACTCTAACCACTAGGCTACCTGCCTCCTCTACACTCTAACCAATAGGCTACCTGCCTCCTCTACACTCTAACCACTAGACTACCTGCCTCCTCTACACTCTAACCACTAGGCTACCTGCCTCCTCTACACTCTAACCACTAGGCTACCTGCCTCCTCTAACCACTAGACTACCTGCCTCCTCTACACTCTAACCACTAGGCTACCTGCCTCCTCTACACTCTAACCACTAGACTACCTGCCTCCTCTAACCACTAGACTACCTGCCTCCTCTACACTCTAACCACTAGGCTACCTGCCGCCTCTACACTCTAACCACTAGGCTACCTACCTCCTCTACACTCTAACCACTAGACTACCTGCCTCCTCTAACCACTAGGCTACCTGCCTCCTCTACACTCTAACCACTAGGCTACCTGCCTCCTCTACACTCTAACCACTAGGCTACCTGCCTCCTCTACACTCTAACCACTAGACTACCTGCCTCCTCTAACCACTAGACTACCTGCCTCCTCTACACTCTAACCACTAGGCTACCTGCCACCCCTCTAACCACTAGGCTACCTGCCTCCTCTACACTCTAACCACTAGGCTACCTGCCGCCTCTACACTCTAACCACTAGGCTACCTGCCTCCTCTACACTCTAACCACTAGGCTACCTGCCGCCTCTACACTCTAACCACTAGGCTACCTGCCTCCTCTACACTCTAACCACTAGGCTACCTGCCTCCTCTACACTCTAACCACTAGGCTACCTGCCGCCTCTACACTCTAACCACTAGGCTACCTGCCTCCTCTACACTCTAACCACTAGACTACCTGCCTCCTCTACACTCTAACCACTAGACTACCTGCCTCCTCTACACTCTAACCACTAGGCTACCTGCCTCCTCTACACTCTAACCACTAGGCTACCTGCCGCCTCTACACTCTAACCACTAGGCTACCTGCCTCTTCTACACTCTAACCACTAGACTACCTGCCTCCTCTACACTCTAACCACTAGGCTACCTGCCTCCTCTACACTCTAACCACTAGGCTACCTGCCTCCTCTACACTCTAACCACTAGGTTACCTGCCTCCTCTATACTCTAACCACTAGACTACCTGCCTCCTCTACACTCTAACCACTAGGCTACCTGCCTCCTCTACACTCTAACCACTAGGCTACCTGCCTCCTCTACACTCTAACCACTAGGCTACCTGCCTCCTCTACACTCTAACCACTAGACTACCTGCCTCCTCTACACTCTAACCACTAGGCTACCTGCCTCCTCTACACTCTAACCACTAGGCTACCTGCCTCCTCTACACTCTAACTACTAGGCTACCTGCCTCCTCTACACTCTAACCACTAGGCTACCTGCCTCCTCTACACTCTAACCACTAGGCTACCTGCCTCCTCTACACTCTAACCACTAGGCTACCTGCCTCCTCTACACTCTAACCACTAGGTTACCTGCCTCCTCTACACTCTAACCACTAGGCTACCTGCCTTCTCTACACTCTAACCACTAGGCTACCTGCCCCCTCTAACCACTAGTCTACCTGCCTCCTCTAACCACTAGTCTACCTGCCTCCTCTAACCACTAGTCTACCTGCCTCCTCTACACTCTAACCACTAGGCTACCTGCCTCCTCTACACTCTAACCACTAGGCTACCTGCCTCCTCTACACTCTAACCACTAGACTACCTGCCTCCTCTACACTCTAACCACTAGGCTACCTGCCTCCTCTACACTCTAACCACTAGGCTACCTGCCTCCTCTACACTCTAACCACTAGACAACCTGCCTCCTCTACACTCTAACCACTAGACTACCTGCCTCCTCTACACTCTAACCACTAGACTACCTGCCTCCTCTACACTCTAACCACTAGGCTACCTGCCTCCTCTACACTCTAACCACTAGGCTACCTTCCTCCTCTAACCACTAGACTACCTGCCTCCTCTACACTCTAACCACTAGGCTACCTGCCTCCTCTACACTCTAACCACTAGGCTACCTGCCTCCTCTAACCACTAGACTACCTGCCTCCTCTACACTCTAACCACTAGGCTAACTGCCACCCCTCTAACCACTAGGCTACCTGCCTCCTCTACACTCTAACCACTAGGCTACCTGCCTCCTCTACACTCTAACCACTAGGCTACCTGCCTCCCCTACACTCTAACCACTAGGCTACCTGCCTCCTCTACACTCTAACCACTAGGCTACCTGCCTCCCCTACACTCTAACCACTAGGCTACCTGCCTCCTCTACACTCTAACCACTAGGCTACCTGCCTCCTCTACACTCTAACCACTAGGCTACCTGCCTCCTCTACACTCTAACCACTAGGCTACCTGCCTCCTCTACACTCTAACCACTAGTCTACCTGCCTCTAACCACTAGGCTACCTGCCTCCTCTACACTCTAACCACTAGGCTACCTGCCTCTTCTACACTCTAACCACTAGACTACCTGCCTCCTCTACACTCTAACCACTAGGCTACCTGCCTCCTCTACACTCTAACCACTAGGCTACCTGCCTCCTCTACACTCTAACCACTAGGCTACCTGCCTCCTCTACACTCTAACCACTAGGCTACCTGCCTCCTCTACACTCTAACCACTAGGCTACCTGCCACCCCTCTAACCACTAGGCTACCTGCCTCCTCTACACTCTAACCACTAGGCTACCTGCCTCCTCTACACTCTAACCACTAGGCTACCTGCCTCCTCTACACTCTAACCACTAGTCTACCTGCTTCCTCTACACTCTAACCACTAGGCTACCTGCCTCCCCTACACTCTAACCACTAGGCTACCTGCCTCCTCTACACTCTAACCACTAGGCTACCTGCCTCCTCTACACTCTAACCACTAGGCTACCTGCCTCCTCTACACTCTAACCACTAGGCTACCTGCCTCCTCTACACTCTAACCACTAGGCTACCTGCCTCCTCTACACTCTAACCACTAGGCTACCTGCCTCCTCTACACTCTAACCACTAGGCTACCTGCCTCCTCTACACTCTAACCACTAGTCTACCTGCCTCTAACCACTAGGCTACCTGCCTCCTCTACACTCTAACCACTAGGCTACCTGCCTCCTCTACACTCTAACCACTAGACTACCTGCCTCCTCTACACTCTAACCACTAGACTACCTGCCTCCTCTACACTCTAACCACTAGACTACCTGCCTCCTCTAACCACTAGGCTACCTGCCTCCTCTACACTCTAACCACTAGGCTACCCTGCCTCCTCTACACTCTAACCACTAGGCTACCTGCCTCCTCTACACTCTAACCACTAGGCTACCTACCTCCTCTACACTCTAACCACTAGACTACCTGCCTCCCCTTCACTCTAACCACTAGACTACCTGTATACCAATACTCACTCTCTTTCTCTCTCTCTCTCTCTCTCTCTCTCTCTCTCTCTCTCTGTCTCTCTGTCTCTCTGTCTCTCTCAGTCCGTCTCCAGTTTTGGCTCCAGGGAAGTTTGTGACTCATCGTAGGGGAGCAACAACAACAACCGCCAAACACAAAGCCCCCAAGAGGAAACTCAGTGTAAGGCCCCGTTACAATCCGCTCCATCCTTCCTTCACAACCCCGTTCTCCTGATCCGCTCCATCCTACCGTCACTCCCCCCGAGGCCCCGTTCTCCCGATCCATCCTACCGTCACTCCCCCCGAGGCCCCGTTCTCCTGATCCGCTCCATCCTACCGTCACTCCCCCCGAGGCCCCGTTCTCCTGATCCGCTCCATCCTACCGTCACTCTCCCCGAGGCCCCGTTCTCCTGATCCGCTCCATCCTACCGTCACTCCCCCCGAGGCCCCGTTCTCCTGATCCGCTCCATCCTACCGTCACTCCCCCCGAGCCCCCGTTCTCCCGCTCCATCCTACCGTCACTCCCCCCGAGGCCCCGTTCTCCCGCTCCATCCTACCGTCACTCCCCCCGAGGCCCCGTTCTCCCGCTCCATCCTACCGTCACTCCCCCCGAGGCCCCGTTCTCCCGATCCGCTCCATCCTACCTTCACTCCCCCGAGGCCCCGTTCTCCCAATCCATCCTACCGTCACTCCCCCCGAGGCCCCGTTCTCCCGATCCATCCTACCGTCACTCCCCCCAAGGTCCCGTTCTCCCGCTCCATCCTACCGTCACTCCCCCCGAGGCCCCGTTCTCCCGCTCCATCCTACCGTCACTCCCCCCGAGGCCCCGTTCTCCCGCTCCATCCTACCGTCACTCCCCCCGAGGCCCCGTTCTCCCGATCCGCTCCATCCTACCTTCACTCCCCCGAGGCCCCGTTCTCCCAATCCATCCTACCGTCACTCCCCCCGAGGCCCCGTTCTCCCGATCCATCCTACCGTCACTCCCCCCGATGCCCCGTTCTCCCGATCCATCCTACCGTCACTCCCCCCGATGCCCCGTTCTCCCAATCCATCCTACCGTCACTCCCCCCGAGGCCCCGTTCTCCCGATCCGCTCCATCCTACCGTCACTCCCCCCGAGGCCCCGTTCTCCCGATCCGCTCCATCCTACCGTCACTCCCCCCGAGGCCCCGTTCTCCCGATCCATCCTACCGTCACTCCCCCCGAGGCCCCGTTCTCCCGCTCCATCCTACCGTCACTCCCCCCGAGGCCCCTTTCTCCCGCTCCATCCTACCGTCACTCCCCCCGAGGCCCCGTTCTCCCGCTCCATCCTACCGTCACTCCCCCCGAGGCCCCGTTCTCCCGATCCGCTCCATCCTACCCTTCACTCCCCCGAGGCCCCGTTCTCCCGATCCGCTCCATCCTACCGTCACTCCCCCCGAGGCCCCGTTCTCCCGATCCGCTCCATCCTACCGTCACTCCCCCCGAGGCCCCGTTCTCCCGATCCGCTCCATCCTACCGTCACTCCCCCCGAGGCCCCGTTCTTCCGATCCATCCTACCGTCACTCCCCCCGAGGCCCCGTTCTCCTGATCCGCTCCATCCTACCGTCACTCCCCCCGATGCCCCGTTCTCCCGATCCGCTCCATCCTACCGTCACTCCCCCCGATGCCCCGTTCTCCCGATCCGCTCCATCCTACCGTCACTCCCCCCGAGGCCCCGTTCTCCCGCTCCATCCTACCGTCACTCCCCCCGAGGCCCCGTTCTCCCGATCCGTTCCATCCTACCGTCACTCCCCCCGAGGCCCCGTTCTCCCGATCCGTTCCATCCTACCGTCACTCCCCCCGAGGCCCCGTTCTCACTCCCCCCGAGGCCCCGTTCTCCCGATCCGCTCCATCCTACCGTCACTCCCCCCGAGGCCCCGTTCTCCCGATCCATCCTACCGTCACTCCCCCCGAGGCCCCGTTCTCCCGCTCCATCCTACCGTCACTCCCCCCGAGGCCCCTTTCTCCCGCTCCATCCTACCGTCACTCCCCCCGAGGCCCCGTTCTCCCGCTCCATCCTACCGTCACTCCCCCCGAGGCCCCGTTCTCCCGATCCATCCTACCGTCACTCCCCCCGAGGCCCCGTTCTCCCGATCCATCCTACCGTCACTCCCCCGAAGCCCCGTTCTCCCGATCCATCCTACCGTCACTCCCCCCGAGGCCCCGTTCTCCCGCTCCATCCTACCCTTCACTCCCCCGAGGCCCCGTTCTCCCGCTCCATCCTACCGTCACTCCCCCGAGGCCCCGTTCTCCCGCTCCATCCTACCGTCACTCCCCCCGAGGCCCCGTTCTCCCGATCCGCTCCATCCTACCGTCACTCCCCCCGAGGCCCCGTTCTCCCGATCCGCTCCATCCTCCCGTCACTCCCCCCGAGGCCCCGTTCTCCTTCTCCATCCTCCCGTCACTCCCCCCGAGGCCCCGTTCTCCCGATCCGCTCCATCCTCCCGTCACTCCCCCCGAGGCCCCGTTCTCCCGATCCATCCTACAGTCACTCCCCCGAGGCCCCGTTCTCCCGATCCGCTCCATCCTACCGTCACTCCCCCCGAGGCCCCGTTCACCCGCTCCATCCTACCGTCACTCCCCCCGAGGCCCCGTTCTCCCGCTCCATCCTACCCTTCACTCCCCCGAGGCCCCGTTCTCCCGCTCCATCCTACCGTCACTCCCCCCAGGCCCCGTTCTCCCGATCCATCCTACCGTCACTCCCCCCAGGCCCCGTACTCCCGATCCATCCTACCGTCACTCCCCCCAAGGTCCCGTTCTCCCGATCCATCCTACCGTCACTCCCCCCGAGGCCCCGTTCTCCCGATCCGATCCATCCTACCCTTCACTCCCCCGAGGCCCCGTTCTCCCGCTTGATCCGCTCCATCCTACCGATCCGCTCCATCCTACCGTCACTCCCCCCGAGGCCCCGTTCTCCCGATCCGCTCCATCCTACCGTCACTCTCCCCGAGGCCCCGTTCTCCCGATCCGCTCCATCCTACCGTCACTCTCCCCGAGGCCCCGTTCTCCCGATCCGCTCCATCCTACCGTCACTCCCCCCGAGGCCCCGTTCTCCCGATCCGCTCCATCCTACCGTCACTCCCCCCGAGGCCCCGTTCTCCCGATCCGCTCCATCCTACCGTCACTCCCCCCGAGGCCCCGTTCTCCCGATCCCCTCCATCCTACCGTCACTCCCCCCGAGGCCCCGTTCTCCCGATCCGCTCCATCCTACCGTCACTCTCCCCGAGGCCCCGTTCTCCCGATCCGCTCCATCCTACCGTCACTCCCCCCGAGGCCCCGTTCTCCCGATCCGCTCCATCCTACCGTCACTCCCCCCGAGGCCCCGTTCTCCCGATCCGCTCCATCCTACCGTCACTCCCCCCGAGGCCCTGTTCTCCCGATCCGCTCCATCCTACCGTCACTCCCCCCGAGGCCCCGTTCTCCCGATCCATCCTACCGTCACTCCCCCCGAGGCCCCGTTCTCCCGATCCATCCTACCGTCACTCCCCCCGAGGCCCCGTTCTCCCGCTCCATCCTACCGTCACTCCCCCCGAGGCCCCTTTCTCCCGCTCCATCCTACCGTCACTCCCCCCGAGGCCCCGTTCTCCCGATCCGCTCCATCCTACCGTCACTCCCCCCGAGGCCCCGTTCTCCCGATCCGCTCCATCCTACCGTCACTCCCCCCGAGGCCCCGTTCTCCCGATCCGATCCATCCTACCGTCACTCCCCCCGAGGCCCCGTTCTCCCGATCCATCCTACCGTCACTCCCCCCGATGCCCCGTTCTCCCGATCTGCTCCATCCTACCGTCACTCCCCCCGATGCCCCGTTCTCCCGATTCGCTCCATCCTACCGTCACTCCCCCCGAGGCCCCGTTCTCCCGCTCCATCCTACCGTCACTCCCCCCGAGGCCCCGTTCTCCCGATCCGTTCCATCCTACCGTCACTCCCCCCGAGGCCCCGTTCTCCCGATCCGTTCCATCCTACCGTCACTCCCCCCGAGGCCCCGTTCTCCCGATCCGCTCCATCCTACCGTCACTCCCCCCGAGGCCCCGTTCTCCCGATCCGCTCCATCCTACCGTCACTCTCCCCGAGGCCCCGTTCTCCCGATCCGCTCCATCCTACCGTCACTCCCCCCGAGGCCCCGTTCTCCCGATCCGCTCCATCCTACCGTCACTCCCCCCGAGGCCCCGTTCTCCCGATCCGCTCCATCCTACCGTCACTCCCCCCGAGGCCCCGTTCTCCCGATCCGCTCCATCCTACCGTCACTCCCCCCGAGGCCCCGTTCTCCCGATCCGATCCATCCTACCGTCACTCCCCCCGAGGCCCCGTTCTCCCGATCCATCCTACCGTCACTCCCCCCGAGGCCCCGTTCTCCCGCTCCATCCTACCGTCACTCCCCCCGAGGCCCCTTTCTCCCGCTCCATCCTACCGTCACTCCCCCCGAGGCCCCGTTCTCCCGCTCCATCCTACCGTCACTCCCCCCGAGGCCCCGTTCTCCCGATCCATCCTACCGTCACTCCCCCCGAGGCCCCGTTCTCCCGATCCATCCTACCGTCACTCCCCCCGAGGCCCCGTTCTCCCGATCCATCCTACCGTCACTCCCCCGAAGCCCCGTTCTCCCGATCCATCCTACCGTCACTCCCCCCGAGGCCCCGTTCTCCCGCTCCATCCTACCCTTCACTCCCCCGAGGCCCCGTTCTCCCGCTCCATCCTACCGTCACTCCCCCGAGGCCCCGTTCTCCCGCTCCATCCTACCGTCACTCCCCCCGAGGCCCCGTTCTCCCGATCCGCTCCATCCTACCGTCACTCCCCCCGAGGCCCCGTTCTCCCGATCCGCTCCATCCTCCCGTCACTCCCCCCGAGGCCCCGTTCTCCTTCTCCATCCTCCCGTCACTCCCCCCGAGGCCCCGTTCTCCCGATCCGCTCCATCCTCCCGTCACTCCCCCCGAGGCCCCGTTCTCCCGATCCATCCTACCGTCACTCCCCCGAGGCCCCGTTCTCCCGATCCGCTCCATCCTACCGTCACTCCCCCCGAGGCCCCGTTCACCCGCTCCATCCTACCGTCACTCCCCCCGAGGCCCCGTTCTCCCGCTCCATCCTACCCTTCACTCCCCCGAGGCCCCGTTCTCCCGCTCCATCCTACCGTCACTCCCCCCAGGCCCCGTTCTCCCGATCCATCCTACCGTCACTCCCCCCAGGCCCCGTACTCCCGATCCATCCTACCGTCACTCCCCCCAAGGTCCCGTTCTCCCGATCCATCCTACCGTCACTCCCCCCGAGGCCCCGTTCTCCCGATCCGATCCATCCTACCCTTCACTCCCCCGAGGCCCCGTTCTCGCGCTCCATCCTACCGTCACTCCCCCCAGGCCCCGTACTCCCGATCCATACTACCGTCACTCCCCCCAAGGCCCCGTTCTCCCGCTCCATCCTACCGTCACTCCCCCGAGGCCCCCATTCTCCCGATCCATCCTACCGTCACTCCCCCCGAGGCCCCGTTCTCCCGATCCGCTCCATCCTACCGTCACTCCCCCCGAGGCCCCGTTCTCCCGATCCGCTCCATCCTACCTTCACTCCCCCGAGGCCCCGTTCTCCCGATCCATCCTACCCTTCACTCCCCCCAGGCCCCGTACTCCCGATCCATCCTCCCGTCACTCCCCCCAAGGCCCCGTTCTCCCGCTCCATCCTACCGTCACTCCCCCTAGGCCCCGTTCTCCCGATCCATCCTACCGTCACTCCCCCCGATGCCCCGTTCCCCCGATCCATCCTACCGTCACTCCCCCCGAGGCCCCGTTCTCCCGCTCCATCCTACCGTCACTCCCCCGAGGCCCCGTTCTCCCGATCCGCTCCATCCTACCGTCACTCCCCCCGAGGCCCCGTTCTCCCGATCCGCTCCATCCTACCGTCACTCCCCCCGAGGCCCCGTTCTCCCGATCCGCTCCATCCTACCGTCACTCCCCCCGAGGTCCCGTTCTCCCGCTCCATCCTCCCGTCACTCCCCCCGAGGCCCCGTTCTCCCGATCCGCTCCATCCTCCCGTCACTCCCCCCGAGGCCCCGTTCTCCCGATCCATCCTACCGTCACTCCCCCGAGGCCCCGTTCTCCCGATCCGCTCCATCCTACCGTCACTCCCCCCGAGGCCCCGTTCTCCCGCTCCATCCTACCGTCACTCCCCCCGAGGCCCCGTTCTCCCGCTCCATCCTACCCTTCACTCCCCCGAGGCCCCGTTCTCCCGCTCCATCCTACCGTCACTCCCCCCAGGCCCCGTACTCCCGATCCATCCTACCGTCACTCCCCCCAAGGCCCCGTTCTCCCGCTCCATCCTACCGTCACTCCCCCCGAGGCCCCGTTCTCCCGATCCGCTCCATCCTACCGTCACTCCCCCCGAGGCCCCGTTCTCCCGATCCGCTCCATCCTACCTTCACTCCCCCGAGGCCCCGTTCTCCCGATCCATCCTACCGTCACTCCCCCCGATGCCCCGTTCCCCCGATCCATCCTACCGTCACTCCCCCCGAGGCCCCGTTCTCCCGATCCATCCTACCCTTCACTCCCCCCGAGGCCCCGTTCTCCCGATCCATCCTACCCTTCACTCCCCCGAGGCCCCGTTCTCCCGATCCATCCTACCGTCACTCCCCCCGAGGCCCCGTTCTCCCGCTCCATCCTCCCGTCACTCCCCCCGAGGCCCCGTTCTCCCGCTCCATCCTCCCGTCACTCCCCCCGAGGCCCCGTTCTCCCGATCCGCTCCATCCTACCGTCACTCCCCCCGAGGCCCCGTTCTCCCGCTCCATCCTCCCGTCACTCCCCCCGAGGCCCCGTTCTCCCGATCCATCCTACCGTCACTCCCCCCGAGGCCCCGTTCTCCCGATCCATCCTACCCTTCACTCCCCCCGAGGCCCCGTTCTTCCGATCCATCCTACCGTCACTCCCCCCAGGCCCCGTACTCCCGATCCATCCTACCGTCACTCCCCCCAAGGTCCCGTTCTCCCGATCCATCCTACCGTCACTCCCCCCGAGGCCCCGTTCTCCCGATCCGCTCCATCCTACCGTCACTCCCCCCGAGGCCCCGTTCTCCCGATCCGCTCCATCCTACCTTCACTCCCCCGAGGCCCCGTTCTCCCGATCCATCCTACCGTCACTCCCCCCGAGGCCCCGTTCTCCCGATCCATCCTACCGTCACTCCCCCCGATGCCCCGTTCTCCCGATCCATCCTACCGTCACTCCCCCCGAGGCCCCGTTCTCCCGATCCGCTCCATCCTACCTTCACTCCCCCCAGGCCCCGTTCTCCCGATCCGCTCCATCCTACCTTCACTCCCCCCAGGCCCCGTTCTCCCGCTCTGCTCCATCCTACCTTCACTCCCCCCAGGCCCCGTTCTCCCGATCCGCTCCAACCTACCTTCACTCCCCCCAGGCCCCGTTCTCCCGCTCCGCTCCATCCTACCGTCACTCCCCCCAGGCCCCGTTCTCCCGCTCCGCTCCATCCTACCGTCACTCCCCCCGAGGCCCCGTTCTCCCGATCCGCTCCATCCTACCGTCACTCCCCCCGAGGCCCCGTTCTCCCGCTCCGCTCCATCCTACCTTCACTCCCCCCAGGCCCCGTTCTCCCGCTCCGCTCCATCCTACCGTCACTCCCCCCGAGGCCCCGTTCTCCCGATCCGCTCCATCCTACCGTCACTCCCCCCGAGGCCCCGTTCTCCCGATCCGCTCCATCCTACCGTCACTCCCCCCAGGCCCCGTTCTCCCGATCCGCTCCATCCTACCGTCACTCCCCCCAGGCCCCGTTCTCCCGATCCGCTCCATCCTACCTTCACTCCCCCCGAGGCCCCGTTCGTCTGATCCATCCCTTCTCCATAGTGGCTCTGGTCATAAATTGTGAGCTACATCGTGTCCCCTGAGACATCCTAACCCCTGTGTGTCTGTCTCTCTCTGTATGTGTCTCTCTCTGTTTTTGTCTCTGTCTCTCTCTGTGTGTGTCTCTGTCTCTCTCTGTGTGTGTGTCTCTGTCTCTCTCTGTGTGTGTGTCTCTGTCTCTCTCTGTGTGTGTGTCTCTGTCTCTCTCTGTGTGTGTCTCTGTCTCTCTCTGTGTGTGTCTCTGTCTCTCTCTGTGTGTGTGTCTCTGTCTCTCTGTGTGTGTGTGTCTCTGTCTCTCTCTGTGTGTGTGTCTCTGTCTCTCTCTGTGTGTGTGTCTCTGTCTCTCTCTGTGTGTGTGTCTCTGTCTCTCTCTGTGTGTGTGTCTCTGTCTCTCTCTGTGTGTGTGTCTCTGTCTCTCTCTGTGTGTGTGTCTCTGTCTCTCTCTGTGTGTGTGTCTCTGTCTCTCTCTGTGTGTGTCTGTCTCTCTCTATGTGTCTCTCTCTGTTTTTGTCTCTGTCTCTCTGTGTGTGTGTGTCTCTGTCTCTCTCTCTGTGTGTCTCTGTCTCTCTCTGTGTGTGTGTCTCTGTCTCTCTCTGTGTGTGTGTCTCTGTCTCTCTCTGTGTGTGTGTCTCTGTCTCTCTCTGTGTGTGTGTCTCTGTCTCTCTCTGTGTGTGTGTGTCTCTGTCTCTCTCTCTGTGTGTGTGTCTCTGTCTCTCTCTCTGTGTGTGTGTGTCTCTGTCTCTCTCTCTATGTGTCTCTCTCTCTCTGTGTGTGTGTCTGTCTCTCTCTCTGTGTGTCTCTGTCTCTCTCTCTGTGTGTCTCTGTCTCTCTCTGTGTGTGTGTCTCTGTCTCTCTCTGTGTGTGTCTGTCTCTCTCTGTGTGTGTGTCTCTGTCTCTCTCTGTGTGTGTCTCTCTGTGTGTGTCTCTCTTGTCTTCCCAGGTCCTGCTAGCCCAGCTCAGCCTCAACTCCTCTGATGACTTCGTCCAGGGTGGAAGAGAAGAAGGGGGAGTGGTCCAGCGTTCCTTCCCTCGCCGTGCCAAACAGGGGCGCCGCCGGGCCCTGGCCAACGCTGACAGCTCATTGGCCGACCTGGGTAACAGCGGAG
Organism: Oncorhynchus mykiss; assembly: GCF_013265735.2. Taxonomy (NCBI): domain Eukaryota; kingdom Metazoa; phylum Chordata; class Actinopteri; order Salmoniformes; family Salmonidae; genus Oncorhynchus; species Oncorhynchus mykiss. The sequence goes on from NW_023493693.1 coordinate 228,512, forward strand.
CAACCAACAGTAAAGGTTTCCTGCGAGATATCTCTCTGAACGTGTCGCCCGAGCGACCCTGCCACAGGAAACCTCTCTTCTCCTCCACCCCCAGCTCACGTTCCCTCCCTCCTCCTCCCTCCTTCCTCCGTCCACCCATCTCTCCCTCCGCCAGTGACATCATCTCTCTGAGCACCACCCAGGAGGAGCTCGATGTTCCAGAGGACCCCCTCTCTCTCACAGAGCTGCGCCAGCTGTCGTCCCTGGGCCAGGCAGTGGGACAACCAGAGGTAGGAAACCGTGAAGAGCCGACTCCCCGTGGATCAACCAGCCTGAGGAGTAACGGGAGCCGGAATGGAGGCTCGGCGATCCAAGATGGCGTCGGTGAGCAGCCGAGCCCGGAGCTGTTCTCCGCGGTTGCCTGTGAGCAGACTGACCCAGGCAGGGCCGGGGAGGAAACTGAGGACGGCAGCCATTTTGTGTCAGTGACGGTGGGACAGGATTGGCTGGCCGAGGTCGTGAAGGAGAGGTGTCTGACACGGTGCTGTGCCGTACGGCTAGAGAGAGTGTACAAACTGCACGGCGACACCACATGTTCACCCTGCGTCGACCAGACACGGTCACATGACAACGGGCGGTCTGTTGACCACGTGCGCTCGGCGACCAGGGGTCAGTCCATCGACCACTCGGTGATCAGGGATCCCTCTAGAGACCACACAGGGTCAGTGACTGAAGGGCAGTCTGTAGACCGTGCGGTCAACGACAGCGGTCAGTCTCTGGGCCGTATCGTGTCTGTCAGCCGGACCAGTGAGGAACCTGTCAGGGTGGAGCAGAGACTGACCACACACTGTGAGGTACAGCTGGGGAGGCTGACCGTAACTCGACCCCACAGAGAGACCAGCCTGACCGTAACTCGACCCCACAGAGAGACCAGCCTGACCGAAACCCGACCCCACAGAGAGACCAGCCTGACCGTAACTCAACCCCACAGAGAGACCAGCCTGACCGTAACTCAACCCCACAGAGAGACCAGCCTGACCGAAACCCGACCCCACAGAGAGACCAGCCTGACCGTAACTCGACCCCACAGAGAGACCAGCCTGACCGTAACTCAACCCCACAGAGAGACCAGCCTGACCGTAACTCAACCCCACAGAGAGACCAGCCTGACCGAAACCCGACCCCACAGAGAGACCAGCCTGACCGAAACCCGACCCCACAGAGAGACCAGCCTGACCGTAACTCAACCCCACAGAGAGACCACTCCTCCTGGTAGGAGTAACGGGAGCCGGAATGGAGGCTCGGCGATCCAAGATGGCGTCGGTGAGCAGCCGAGCCCGGAGCTGTTCTCCGCGGTTGCCTGTGAGCAGACTGACCCAGGCAGGGCCGGGGAGGAAACTGAGGACGACAGCCATTTTGTGTCAGCGACGGTGGGACAGGATTGGCTGGTCGTGAAGGAGAGGTGTCTGACACGGTGCTGTGCCGTACGGCTAGAGAGAGTGTACAAACTGCACGGCGACACCACATGTTCACCCTGCGTCGACCAGACACGGTCACATGACAACGGGCGGTCTGTTGACCACGTGCGCTCGGCGACCAGGGGTCAGTCCATCGACCACTCGGTGATCAGGGATCCCTCTAGAGACCACACAGGGTCAGTGACTGAAGGGCAGTCTGTAGACCGTGCGGTCAACGACAGCGGTCAGTCTCTGGGCCGTATCGTGTCTGTCAGCCGGACCAGTGAGGAACCTGTCAGGGTGAAGCAGAGACTGACCACACACTGTGAGGTACAGCTGGGGAGGCTGACCGTAACTCGACCCCACAGAGAGACCAGCCTGACCGAAACCCGACCCCACAGAGAGACCAGCCTGACCGTAACCCGACCCCACAGAGAGACCAGCCTGACCGTAACTCAACCCCACAGAGAGACCAGCCTGACCGAAACCCGACCCCACAGAGAGACCAGCCTGACCGAAACCCGACCACACACCAGCCTGACCGAAACCCGACCACACAGAGAGACCAGCCTGACCGAAACCCGACCACACAGAGAGACCAGCCTGACCGAAACCCGACCACACAGAGAGACCAGCCTGACCGAAACCCGACCACACAGAGAGACCAGCCTGACCGTAACTCGACCCCACAGAGAGACCAGCCTGACCGAAACCCGACCACACACCAGCCTGACCGAAACCCGACCACACAGAGAAACCAGCCTGACCGTAACTCAACCCCACAGAGAGACCAGCCTGACCGTAACTCAACCCCACAGAGAGACCAGCCTGACCGAAACCCGACCCCACAGAGAGACCAGCCTGACCGAAACCCGACCCCACAGAGAGACCAGCCTGACCGAAACCCGACCCCACAGAGAGACCAGCCTGACCGTAACCCGACCCCACAGAGAGACCAGCCTGTTGCCCAGTGACCACAACCCACGGTCGGACAGCAGTACGGCAGGTGACCACGCATGTTCAGAGCACGTTCCCAGGGACAGTCTCGTCCCTAAAGAGCACGTTCCCAGGGACAGTCTCGTCCCTAAAGAGCACGTTCCCAGGGACAGTCTCGTCCCTAAAGAGCACGTTCCCAAGGACAGTCTCGTCCCTAAAGAGCACGTTCCCAGGGACAGTCTCGTCCCTAAAGAGCACGTTCCCAAGGAAAACCCCCACAGAAGGAAGGTGGGAGGAGCTCCTATAGAGCGTAGGCGGAGGAGCGTGTCTCGGGAGCGGCCCGCCACCAGTAGGAAGGTGTGTGTGAGTGGTGTGAGTGTTAGTCGCTGGGGAAGGAGAGACGGGGCTCCCAACAGCAGAGCAGCACCTCCCCCTGGCCGAGCTGGGGACTGCAGCATTACTGAACTGCTGTCTGCTCAACACACACACGGGGTAGGTGGTATCACACACACACACACACACACACACACACACACCAAAAGGTTAGTAGGTGGTATCCACACACACACACACACACACACACACCAAAAGGTCAGTAGGTGGTATCCACACACACACACACACCAAAAGGTCAGGAGGTGGTATCCACACACACACACCAAAAGGTCAGTAGGTGGTATCCACACACACACACACACCAAAAGGTCAGTAGGTGGTATCCACACACACACACACACACACACACCAAAAGGTCAGGAGGTGGTATCCACACACACACACACCAAAAGGTCAGGAGGTGGTATCCACACACACACACACACACACACACACACCAAAAGGTCAATAGGTAGTATCCAGTCTATCAGACAGTATTATATTATAATGTTCCAGGTATCCAGTCTATCAGACAGTATTATATTATAATGTTCCAGGTATCCAGTCTATCAGACAGTATTATATTATGATGTTCCAGGTATCCAGTCTATCAGACAGTATTATATTATGATGTTCCAGGTATCCAGTCTATCAGACAGTATTATATTATAATGTTCCAGGTATCCAGTCTATCAGACAGTATTATATTATGATGTTCCAGGTATCCAGTCTATCAGACAGTATTATATTATGATGTTCCAGGTATCCAGCCTATCAGACAGTATTATATTATAATGTTCCAGGTATCCAGTCTATCAGACAGTATTATATTATGATGTTCCAGGTATCCAGTCTATCAGACAGTATTATATTATGATGTTCCAGGTATCCAGCCTATCAGACAGTATTATATTATAATGTTCCAGGTATCCAGTCTATCAGACAGTATTATATTATAATGTTCCAGGTATCCAGTCTATCAGACAGTATTATATTATGATGTTCCAGGTATCCAGTCTATCAGACAGTATTATATTATGATGTTCCAGGTATCCAGTCTATCAGACAGTATTATATTATGATGTTCCAGGTATCCAGCCTATCAGACAGTATTATATTATGATGTTCCAGGTATCCAGTCTATCAGACAGTATTATATTATGATGTTCCAGGTATCCAGTCTATCAGACAGTATTATATTATGATGTTCCAGGTACCCATTCTATCAGACAGTATTATATTATGATGTTCCAGGTATCCAGTCTATCAGACAGTATTATATTATGATGTTCCAGGTATCCAGTCTATCAGACAGTATTATATTATGATGTTCCAGGTACCCAGTCTATCAGACAGTATTATATTATGATGTTCCAGGTATCCAGTCTATCAGACAGTATTATATTATGATGTTCCAGGTATCCAGTCTATCAGACAGTATTATATTATGATGTTCCAGGTATCCAGTCTATCAGACAGTATGGTATTGGGGACTCCAGTTCGTGGTAACAGACTCCACCTGTCCTCTCTGCTGGTCAACCTCACTCCTGAGACTCACACCTGGAGTCGCCTCAAAGCTGCCCTCTCCCTACACAGGAAGACCAAAGGTACATCTCTCTGTGTCTCTGTTTCTCCCTCTCTCTGTGAGTGACCCCAAAGGTACCTCTCTCTCTCTCTCTGTCTCTCTCTGTTTCTCCCTCTCTCTGTCTCTTACTCTCTCTGACCGTGTCTCTCTGTGTCTTGTCTCTCTCTGTCCGTGTCTCTCGGTCTCTCTCTCTCTCTGTGACAGCTGTCATTGTGTTAATGACTGCAGTGTTAAATTACTTGTTGTTTTTGTCCCCCCCTCAGCGTTCGTGACTCCGAAGAGGCCTCTCTACCTGCTGTCCTCTCCTGAGGCGGAGCTAGAGGCGGAGCTAGGTGATGTCAGTCAAAAACTGTTCTCCACGCCCCGCCCACCAAACCTCCGCTCAACGATACAGGGGAGCACTCCTCTGGTACACACGCATATTAAATATACACTTGTACTCTGTCTTCTCTGTAGAGTGTGTATCTAATGTGTGTGTGTGTGTGTGTGTGTGTGTGTGTGTGTCTTCTCTGTAGAGTGTGTATCTAATGTGTGTCTTCTCTGTAGAGTGTGTATCTAATGTGTGTGTGTGTGTTCTCTGTAGAGTGTGTATCTAATGTGTGTGTCTTCTCTGTAGAGTGTGTATCTAATGTGTGTGTGTGTGTTCTCTGTAGAGTGTGTATCTAATGTGTGTGTCTTCTCTGTAGAGTGTGTATCTAATGTGTGTCTTCTCTGTAGAGTGTGTATCGTGTGTGTGTTCTCTGTAGAGTGTGTATCTAATGTGTGTCTTCTCTGTAGAGTGTGTATCGTGTGTGTGTTCTCTGTAGAGTGTGTATCGTGTGTGTGTTCTCTGTAGAGTGTGTATCTAATGTGTGTGTGTGTGTTCTCTGTAGAGTGTGTATCTAATGTGTGTCTTCTCTGTAGAGTGTGTATCGTGTCTGTCTTCTCTGTAGAGTGTGTGTCTTCTCTGTAGAGTGTGTATTGTGTGTGTGTTCTCTGTAGAGTGTATCTAATGTGTGTATTGTGTGTGTGTTCTCTGTAGAGTGTGTATCTAATGTGTGTGTGTTCTCTGTACAGTGTGTATCTAATGTGTGTGTGTGTGTCTTCTCTGTAGAGTGTGTATCTAATGTGTGTCTTCTCTGTAGAGTGTTTATCTAATGTGTGTGTGTGTCTTCTCTGTAGAGTGTGTATCTAATGTGTGTCTTCTCTGTAGAGTGTGTATCTAATGTGTGTGTGTGTGTGTTCTCTGTAGAGTGTGTATCTAATGTGTGTGTGTGTGTGTTCTCTGTAGAGTGTGTATCTAATGTGTGTGTGTGTGTGTGTGTGTTCTCTGTAGAGTGTGTATCTAATGTGTGTGTGTGTGTGTCTTCTCTGTAGAGTGTGTATCTAATGTGTGTGTGTGTTCTCTGTAGAGTGTGTATCTAATGTGTGTCTTCTCTGTAGAGTGTGTATCTAATGTGTGTCTTCTCTGTAGAGTGTGTATCTAATGTGTGTGTGTGTGTGTGTGTGTGTGTGTGTGTGTGTGTGTGTGTGTTCTCTGTAGAGTGTGTATCGTGTGTGTGTTCTCTGTAGAGTGTGTATCTAATGTGTGTGTGTGTGTGTGTTCTCTGTAGAGTGTGTGTCTAATGTGTGTGTGTGTGTGTTCTCTGTAGAGTGTGTATCTAATGTGTGTGTGTGTGTGTGTTCTCTGTAGAGTGTGTATTCGTTAGACGGAGAGCTGTCTGATGACCAGAAGGTGTTTTTGGAGTGTAACCAGACAGGACCTCTGGGCTTCCAGGACTGTCTCCCAGCAGCCAGGATGAAGCTGTGTAGGAAGATCGGAGAGGGGACCTTCGGAGAGGTCTTCAGTACCACCAACACCTCTGGAGACGCCGTCGCTCTCAAGGTAGGAGAGGAACCCATCTGTGGAGATCATTCCGGTCTCTCTCTCTCGCTGTCTGTCTCTGTCTCTCTCTCTCTCTCTCTGTGTCTCTCTCGCTGTCTTTCTGTGTCTCTCTCTCTCCCTCTCTGTGTGTGTGTGTGTCTCTCTCACTGTCTCTCTGTGTCTCTCTCTGTGTCTCTCTCTGTGTAGATCATTCCAGTCTTTCTCTCTCTCTCTGTGTAGATTATCCCAGTAGAAGGATGTGACCAGGTGAATGGAGAGGAACAGAAAACCTTTGGAGAAATCCTCCACGAGATTATCATCTCCAAGTAAGACCCTAACCTGCTAATATATAAAACACACTGTGAATCTGAGACCCTAACCTGCTAATATAGAAAACACACTGTGAATCTGAGACCCTAACCTGCTAATATAGAAAACACACTGTGAATCTGAGACCCTAACCTGCTAATATAGAAAACACACTGTGAATCTGAGACCCTAACCTGCTAATATAGAAAACACACTGTGAATCTGAGACCCTAACCTGCTAATATAGAAAACACACTGTGAATCTGAGACCCTAACCTGCTAATATAGAAAACACACTGTGAATCTGAGACCCTAACCTGCTAATATAGAATACACACTGTGAATCTGAGACCCTAACCTGCTAATATAGAAAACACACTGTGAATCTGAGACCAGACCCTAACCTGCTAATATAGAAAACACACTGTGAATCTGAGACCCTAACCTGTTAATATAGAAAATACACTGTGAATCTGAGACCCTAACCTGCTAATATAGAAAACACACTGTGAATCTGAGACCCTAACCTGCTAATATAGAAAACACACTGTGAATCTGAGACCCTAACCTGCTAATATAGAAAACACACTGTGAATCTGAGACCAGACCCTAACCTGCTAATATAGAAAACACACTGTGAATCTGAGACCCTAACCTGCTAATATAGAATACACACTGTGAATCTGAGACCCTAACCTGCTAATATAGAAAACACACTGTGAATCTGAGACCCTAACCTGCTAATATAGAAAACACACTGTGAATCTGAGACCCTAACCTGCTAATATAGAATACACACTGTGAATCTGAGACCCTAACCTGCTAATATAGAATACACACTGTGAATCTGAGACCCTAACCTGCTAATATAGAAAACACACTGTGAATCTGAGACCCTAACCTGCTAATATAGAAAACACACTGTGAATCTGAGACCAGACCCTAACCTGCTAATATAGAAAACACACTGTGAATCTGAGACCCTAACCTGCTAATATAGAAAACACACTGTGAATCTGAGACCCTAACCTGCTAATATAGAAAACACACTGTGAATCTGAGACCCTAACCTGCTAATATAGAAAACACACTGTGAATCAGAGACCCTAACCTGCTAATATAGAAAACACACTGTGAATCTGAGACCCTAACCTGCTAATATAGAAAACACACTGTGAATCTGAGACCAGACCCTAACCTGCTAATATAGAAAACACACTGTGAATCTGAGACCCTAACCTGCTAATATAGAAAACACACTGTGAATCTGAGACCCTAACCTGCTAATATAGAAAACACACTGTGAATCTGAGACCCTAACCTGCTAATATAGAAAACACACTGTGAATCTGAGACCCTGACCTGCTAATATAGAAAACACACTGTGAATCTGAGACCCTAACCTGTTAATATAGAAAACACACTGTGAATCTGAGACCCTAACCTGTTAATATAGAAAACACACTGTGAATCTGAGACCCTAACCTGCTAATATAGAAAACACACTGTGAATCTGAGACCCTAACCTGTTAATATAGAAAACACACTGTGAATCTGAGACCAGACCCTAACCTGCTAATATAGAAAACACACTGTGAATCTGAGACCCTAACCTGCTAATATAGAATACACACTGTGAATCTGAGACCCTAACCTGCTAATATAGAAAACACACTGTGAATCAGAGACCCTAACCTGCTAATATAGAAAACACACTGTGAATCTGAGACCCTAACCTGTTAATATAGAAAACACACTGTGAATCTGAGACCAGACCCTAACCTGCTAATATAGAAAACACACTGTGAATCTGAGACCCTAACCTGCTAATATAGAATACACACTGTGAATCTGAGACCCTAACCTGTTAATATAGAAAACACACTGTGAATCTGAGACCCTAACCTGCTAATATAGAAAACACACTGTGAATCTGAGACCAGACCCTAACCTGCTAATATAGAAAACACACTGTGAATCTGAGACCCTAACCTGCTAATATAGAAAACACACTGTGAATCTGAGACCCTAACCTGCTAATATAGAATACACACTGTGAATCTGAGACCCTAACCTGCTAATATAGAAAACACACTGTGAATCTGAGACCCTAACCTGCTAATATAGAAAACACACTGTGAATCTGAGACCCTAACCTGCTAATATAGAAAACACACTGTGAATCTGAGACCCTAACCTGCTAATATAGAAAACACACTGTGAATCTGAGACCCTAACCTGCTAATATAGAATACACACTGTGAATCTGAGACCCTAACCTGCTAATATAGAAAACACACTGTGAATCTGAGACCAGACCCTAACCTGCTAATATAGAAAACACACTGTGAATCTGAGACCCTAACCTGCTAATATAGAAAACACACTGTGAATCTGAGACCCTAACCTGCTAATATAGAAAACACACTGTGAATCTGAGACCCTAACCTGCTAATATAGAAAACACACTGTGAATCTGAGACCCTAACCTGCTAATATAGAAAA